>NC_142275.1:586111-713270 GCF_052056855.1 Sturnus vulgaris
TCCCTAAAATCCCCAATTTTCCCCCCTAAAATCCCCAATTTTTCCCCCTAAAATCCCAATTTTTCCCCCTAAAATCCCCGTTTTTCCCCCCAAACTTTCGGTTTTTTCCCCCAAATTTTCGGGTTTTTTTTTCCCAAAATCCCCTTTTTTTTTTCCCAAATCCCTTTTCCCAAACCCATTTTTCCTCCTAAAATCCCCATTTTTCCCCCATAAAATCCCCATTTTTCCCCCTAAAATCCCCATTTTTCCCTCTAAAATCCCCATTTTTCCCCCTAAAATCCCCATTTTTTCACCCAAACTTTCGGTTTTTTCACCCAAATTTTCGGTTTTTTCCCCCAAAATTCCCATTTTTCCCAAAATTCCCCATTTTTCCCCCAAATCCCTTTTCCCCAGTCCCCATTTTCCCTCTAAAATCCCCATTTTTCCCCCTAAAATCCCAATTTTCCCCCCTAAAATCCCCATTTTTCCTCCAAAAATCCCATTTTTTCCCCCAAACTTTTGGTTTTTTCCCCCAAATTTTCGTTTTTTTCACCCAAATTTTCCATTTTTTTTCCCAAAATCCCCGTTTTTTTTCCCCCGGATTGGCTGCAGGCTGTGGGAAGCTGACGGGGGTCAGCAATCCCATCACGGTTCGAGCCTCGGGCTCGCGCTTCGGCTCTGGATGAGCGACGCGATGACGCCCAGCGCCGACGAGAGGGTGAGGACACAAATTTGGGATTTTTAACCCCCCCCCCAAAAAAAAAAAAATCCAATTTCCCCCACCCTCCTACCCCCCCCCCAAAAAAAAAAAAATCCAAATTTTCCCCCCCTCCCCAAAAAAAAAATCTCCCGGATTTGGGATTTCAAAGGATTTGGGGGAAAATTCCCGGGTTTTTTTTTTTTTTTTTTGGGGGGGGGGGGGGGGGAAATTTGTGGATTTGGCAGCTGGAGGGATTCTATGAGGGGGGTTTGGGGGATTTGGGGTTTTGGAATTTTGGGATTTGGGATCTTGGGAATCCTTGGATTTGGATTTGGGATTTTTGGGAATTCTTGGATTTGGGATTTTGGGGAATTCGGGGTTTTGGAATCCTTGGATTTGGGATTTGGGGATCCTTGGATTGGGATTGGGGGAATTTGGGGTTTTGGGAATCCTTGGATTTGGGGTTTAGGGGGATTTGGGGTTTGGGGGATTTGGGAATTCTTGGATTTGGGGGGTTGGGGAATTTGGGATTTTGGGGAATTTGGGGTTTTGGAATCCTTGGATTTGGGATTTGGGATTCTGGGAATCCTTGGATTTGGGGGGTTGGGGAAATTTGGGATTTTGGGAGGATTTGGGCGTGCTGGAGTTTCACACCTGGATGGGCTTGGGATCCCATTTTATCCCAATTTATCCCTTTTTAACCCAATTTTAACCCACTCAAACCCAATTTTATCCATTCAAACCCAATTTTATCCCATTTAAACCCAATTTTAACCCCTTTTAACCCATTTTAACCCCTTCTGCCCGTCTCCAGGTATGGTACATGGGAACGGCTACTACAAGGGCCGCCGCGTGCTGGAGTTCCACACCTGGATGGGCTTGGGATCCCATTTTAACCAATTTAAACCCATTTTTACCCCTTTTTAACCCCAATTTTTATCCCACTTAAACCCAATTTAAAGCCATTCAAACCCAATTTTAACCCCTTTTAGCCCGATTTTAACCCCTTCCTGCCCGGCTCCAGGTGTGGTACATGGACGGCTACTACAAGGGCCGCCGACGTGCTGGAGTTCCACACCTGGATGGGCTTGGGATCCCATTTTATCCCAATTTATCCCTTTTTAACCCAATTTTAACCCACTCAAACCCAATTTTAACCCCTTTTAACCCGATTTTTAACCCATTCAACCCAATTTTAACCCCTTTTAACCCGATTTTAACCCCTTCCTGCCCGTCTCCAGGTATGGTACATGGACGGCTACTACAAAGGGCCGCCGCGTGCTGGAGTTCCGCAGCCTCACCGACTTCATCAGCGGCCAAAACTTCGTCCAGCACCTCCTCCCTCACCCTTGGGCCGGCACGGGGCCACGTGGTTTTCAACGGCTCCTTGTACTACAACAAATTCCAGAGCAACGTGGCCGTGCGTTACCACTTCCGCTCGCGCAGCGTCCTGGTGCAGCGCAGCCTCCCCGGCGCCGGCTACAACAACACCTTCCCTTATTCCTGGGGGGGATTCTCGGATATGGATTTCATGGCGGACGAGAGCGGCCTGTGGGTGGTTTACACCACCAACCAGAACGCCGGCAACATCGTGGTGAGCCGTTTGGACCCGCTGAGCTTGGAGGTGTTGAGGAGTTGGGACACGGTTACCCCAAACGCAGCGCCGGCGAAGCTTTCATCATCTGCGGCGTCCTCTACGTCACCAACTCGCACCTGGCCGGCGCCAAGATTTATTTCGCTTATCACACCAACACCTCCAGCTACGAGTACACCGACATCCCTTTCCACAACCAGTATTCCCACATTTCCATGCTGGACTACAACCCGCGCCAGAGGGTTCTCTACACCTGGAACAACGGCCACCAGGTCATCTACAACGTCACGCTCTTCCACGTCATCAGCACGGCCGGGGAGCTCTGATGGACCTTCCCACACTGGACACCACTCTCAGTTCCTTCTCTTTCTTTAATTTTATTTTTATTTTTCTTGGTTTTCTTTTTTCCCCGACGCTTCCGCGCTTCTCCTTTCCCAGTCGGAAATCGCCGAACTCAAATTCGGCTTCGGTGCCGTTGGTTCGTTCCAGGGTTGGGTTTTTCCTCCTTTTTCTCCTCTTTTCCTAGTTTCTATTTTTTTTCTCCCTTTTCATCCTTTTTTCCACCATTTCCCCCCTTTTTTCCTCCTTTTTTCCCTCTTTTTTCCCCTTTTCCTCCATTTTTTCTTACCTTTTTCTCATTTTTCTCCACTTTTTCTTTCCATTTTTCCTCTTTTTTCCCAATTTTTCCCCCCTTTCCTCCACTTCTTCTTCCCCCCTTCCCCCATCTTTCTTTCCCCTTTTCCCCCTTTTTATCCCGTATTCCCCCATTTTTTCTCCTTTTTCCCCCCTATTTTCCCCCATTTCCCTCCATTTTTCCCCCATTTTTTCCCCCCATTTTCCCCCTTGCTCTCCCCACCATTCATTCCCCCTTCCCACCCCAACACCTCCAGCTACGAGTACACCGACATCCCTTTCCACAACCAGTATTCCCACATTTCCATGCTGGACTACAACCCAGCGCCAGAGGGTTCTCTACACCTGGAACAACGGGCCACCAGGTCATCTACAACGTCACGCTCTTCCACGTCATCAGCACGGCCGGGGAGCTCTGATGGACTGGACACCGCCCTCACTTCCTTTTTTTGGGTTTTTTTAATTTTATTTTTTGGGTTCGTTTTTGATCCCGACGCTTCCGCGCTTCTCCTTTCCCAGTCGGAAATCGCCGAACTCAAATTCGGCTTCGGTGCGTTGGTTCGTTCCAGGGTTGGGTTTTTCCACCTTTTTTCCTCCTTTTTTCCACCCTCTATTCCTCCTTTTTCATATTTCTCCCCTTTCCACATTTTCCCCCTTTTTTCTCATTTTTCTCCATTTTCTCTTTCCATTTTTCCCCCTTTTTTCTCATTTTTCTCCATTTTTTCTTTCAATTTTTCCTTCTTTTTTCCCAATTTTTCCCTCCTTTCCTCCACTTCTTCTTCCCCCTTCCCCATCTTTCTTTCCCCTTTTCCCCCTTTTTATCCTGTTTTCCCCCATTTTTTTCTCCTTTTTCCCCCCTATTTTCCCCCATTTCCCTCCATTTTTCCCCCATTTTTTCCCCCTATTTTTCCCCCTTTCCCTCCATTTCTCCCCCATTTTCCCCCTTGCCCTCCCCACATTCATTCCCCCTTCCCACCCAACACTTCCAGCTACGAGTACACCGACATCCCTTTCCACAACCAGTATTCCCACATTTCCATGCTGGACTACAACCCGCGCCAGAGGGTTCTCTACACCTGGAACAACGGCCACCAGGTCATCTACAACGTCACGCTCTTCCACGTCATCAGCACGGCCGGGGAGCTCTTGATGGACTGGACACCGCCCTCACTTCCTTTTTTTGGGTTTTTTAATTTTATTTTTCTTGGTTTTCTTTTTTCCCCCGACGCTTCCGCGCTTCTCCTTTCCCAGTCGGAAATCGCCGAACTCAAATTCGGCTTCGGTGCCGTTGGTTCGTTCCAGGGTTGGGTTTTTCCACCTTTTTTCCTCCTTTTTTCCACCCTCTATTCCTCCTTTTTCATATTTCTCCCCTTTCCACATTTTCCCCCTTTTTTCTCATTTTTCTCCATTTTCTCTTTCCATTTTTCCCCCTTTTTTCTCATTTTTCTCCACTTTTTCTTTCCATTTTTCCCTCATTTTTCCCAATTTTTCCCTCCTTTCCTCCACTTCTTCTTCCCCCCTTCCCCCATCTTTCTTTCCCCTTTTCCCCCTTTTTATCCTGTTTTCCCCCATTTTTTTCTCCTTTTTCCCCCCTATTTTCCCCCATTTCCCTCCATTTTTCCCCCTTTCTTTCCCCCTATTTTTCCCCCCTTTCCCTCCATTTTTCCCTCATTTTTTCCCCCATTTTCCCCCTTGCCCTCCCCACATTCATTCCCCCTTCCCACCCCAACACTTCCAGCTACGAGTACACCGACATCCCTTTCCACAACCAGTATTCCCACATTTCCATGCTGGACTACAACCCGCGCCAGAGGGTTCTCTACACCTGGAACAACGGCCACCAGGTCATCTACAACGTCACGCTCTTCCACGTCATCAGCACGGCCGGGGGAGCTCTGATGGACTGGACACCGCCCTCACTTCCTTTTTTGGGTTTTTTAATTTTATTTTTTTGGGTTCGTTTTTGATCCCGACGCTTCCGCGCTTCTCCCTTTCCCAGTCGGAAATCGCCGAACTCAAATTCGGCTTCGGTGCCGTTGGTTCGCTCCAGGGTTGGGTTTTTCCTCCTTTTTCTCCTCTTTTCCTAGTTCTATTTTTTTTTTCTCCCTTTTCATCCTTTTTTCCACCATTTCCCCCCCTTTTTTCCCTTTTTTTCCCTCTTTTTTCCCCTTTTCCTCCATTTTTTCTTACCTTTTTTCTCATTTTTCTCCACTTTTTCTTTCCATTTTTCCCTCTTTTTTCCAATTTTTCCCTCCTTTCCTCCACTTCTTCTTCCCCCCTTCCCCCATCTTTCTTTCCTCCTTTTCCCCCTTTTTATCCCGTTTTCCTCCATTTTTTTCTCCTTTTTCCCCCTTTTTTTTTCCACTTCTTCACCATTTTTTCTTTCCATTTTTCCCCTCTTTTTTCCCAATTTTTCCCTTCCTTTCCTCCACTTCTTCTTCCCCCCTTCCCCCATCTTTCTTTCCCCCTTTCCTTCCATTTTTTTCTCCTTTTTTCCCCCCATTTTCCCCCTATTTTTCCCCCCTTTTCTCCATTTTTCCCCCTTTCTTTCCCCCATTTTTCCTCCTTTCTCTCCATTTTTTCTCCCTTTATCCTCCTCTTTTCCTTCTTTTTCTCTGTTTTTCCTCTTTCCTTCTTTTTTCCCTCTTTTTTTCCCTCCTTTTCTCCATTTTTCCTTTAATTTTTCCTTTTTTCCTCCTTTTCTCATTTTTTCTTTCCCCCTTTTCCTCATTTATTTATTCCTCCCTTTCCCCTCTATTTTCCCCCATTTCCCCCTCTTTTATCACCTTTTTTCCCCTTTTCCCCCCAATTTTGTCCAGCTCGTTGAATTCTTTTCCCCCACATTTTTCTCCCAATTCTAAAATTTTTTTTTCCCTCCTCCCCCTCGATTCTTCTGGAATTCTCTCGGATTTGTGGCGCATGGAGCTGCTCTGCCTTGGGGTTTTTCTTTAATTTCTTTTTTTTTTTTTCAATTCTGGGAATTTCGGGGCCAAATTCCATCTTTATTTTAATGGCAAATAAAAGAAAAAAAAATCTCTCCGGCCTCTGGTGGGATCAAGTTTTGTTTTTTTTTTTCCCTCTCCTCTTTTTTTCTCTGTATTTAATTAATTCTTTAAATTATTATTTTAATTTCTTGCTCCTCATGGGCTTTTTTTCTGATATTTTTCCACCTGTTTTTCCAGGAGGAAGAGGCAGAAAAGGAAGAAAAAAAAAAAAAAAAAAAGGATGGAAAAGGTGGGAAAAGAGGCTGGGAAAGAGGGAAGGGATGGAGAAGTCGGGAAGGTAAAGGAGGGGGAAAAGGAGGATTTGGGATAAATCCTGAAGGTTTGGGATAATCCTGGGAATGGGCAAAATCCCAGTGGAAATGGAAAAAATCCCAGTGGAAACTGGGAATGGGCACAAATCCCAGGAATGGGCACAAATCCCAGTGGAAACTGGGAATGGGCACAAATCCCAGTGGAAATGGGCACAAATCCCAGTGCAAACTGGGAATGGGCACAAATCCCAGTAGAAAATTGGGAATGGGCCCAGATCTCAATCCTGGAACATGAAAAGGAATTTTGGGAAGTGAAGCCAAACTCCCATGGAGCAGCAGGAAAAGGCCCTGCAGGAATTAATTAGGAATTTAATTGGGAATTTAATTGGGAATTGTGGCCAGCACAGCAGGGAGGGATGAAAGAGGCCAGAGCAAAGGTGGCAGTGGCCAGAGAGAGGGGGACAGGGATTGGGGACAGGGAATGGGGACAGGGATTGGGAATGGGGACAGGGATTGGGATTGGGGACAGGGAATGGGAATGGGGACAGGGAATGGGAATGGGGACAGGGAATGGGAATGGGGACAGGGATTGGAATGGGGACAGGGAATGGGACAGGGAATGGGAATGGGGACAGGGAATGGGGACAGGGAATGGGGACAGGGAATGGGATTGGGGACAGGAATGGGATTGGGGACAGGGAATGGGGACAGGGAATGGGGACAGGGATTGGGACAGGGATTGGGACAGGGAATGGGGACAGGGAATGGGGACAGGGAATGGGGACAGGATTGGGGGAATGGGGACAGGGAATGGGGAATGGGGACAGGGAATGGGACAGGGAATGGGGACAGGGAATGGGGACAGGGATTGGGGAATGGGGACAGGGATTGGGGGAATGGGGACAGGGAATGGGGAATGGGGACAGGGAATGGGAATGGGGACAGGGAATGGGAATGGGGACAGGGAATGGGGACAGGGAATGGGGACAGGGAAATGGGGACAGGGATTGGGGAATGGGGACAGGGAATGGGAATGGGAATGGGAATGGGGACAGGGAATGGGGACAGGGATTGGGATTGGGGACAGGATTGGGGACAGGGAATGGGAATGGGAATGGGGACAGGGATTGGGGAATGGGGACAGGGAATGGGGAATGGGGACAGGGAATGGGAATGGGGACAGGGAATGGGAATGGGGACAGGGAATGGGGACTGGGAATGGGAATGGGGACAGGGATGGGGATTGGGGACAGGGATTGGGAATGGGGACAGGGATTGGGGACAGGGATTGGGAATGGGGACAGGGAATGGGGACAGGGAATGGGGACAGGGAATGGGGACAGGGGAATGGGAATGGAATGGGGACAGGGAAGGGATCCAGACAGGAGAGGCAGTGAGGTGACCCAGGAATGGGAATGGGGACAGGGACAGTGACAGCAGGGAGAGGGGGATCCTGGGCAGGGGACAATGGGACCAAGATGGGGGATACTGGGGACAATTCTGGGGCTGGGGGTCCTTGACCAGCAGCCCCAAAACCTCCACCAGGGTCTCGCAGTGCACCTGGAGCTGCTGGGCCTGGGGTACCCAAAGCCCTGAGCAACCCCCAGTCCCTCCCAGGAACCCCCAAACCCCTCAAACCCAGCGTCCCCCAAACCCCTGGAAGATCCCCCCATGTTCCCCAACCCACATCTTAGTTCAACATTTTATTTTTCACCCCGGTTTTGGGTGTTTGGAAAAGACAAAGAGAAACACAAAGAAAATCCAGGTGACCACGGGGGATCCCAGGAGGGTGTGGAGCCCCCAGCCAGGGCTCTGCCCACCTGGGATCCCCCAGCGTGGATCCTGCCATGGGGGAGGCAGCTGGGGGCAGAGCACGAAGCTCTTCCCACTCTGGGGACACTCACGGGGACCCCCTGAATGGAAACTCTGAGGGTGTCTGGTCGAGTTTTGTGAGCTTTTCCTGCACTCAGGGCACTCACGGGGACCCCTGAATGGAAACTCTGATGTGTCTGGTCGAGTTTTGTGAGCTTTTCCTGCACTCAGGGCACTCACAGGGACCCCTGAATGAAGATTCTGAGGGTGTCTGGTCAGGGCAGAGCTCTGTGTGAATCTCCTCCCACGCTCGTGGGGTCTCTCCCCGCTGTGGATCCTCGGCTGGGCAGTCAGGCTCGAGTTCTCCTTGAAGCCTTTCCCGCACTCCCCACACCTGCAGGGTCTCTCCCAGGTGTGGATCCTCAGGTGCACGCTCACTTTAGAGCTGTCCCTCAATCTCTTCCCGCACTCCCCACACCTGTAGGGTCTCTCCCAGGTGTGGATTCTCCCGGGTTGGATCACGAGGCGTCTCCACCTGAAGCTTTTCCCACATTCCGGGCACTTGTGGGGCTTCTCCCCATCCTGAAGCTGCTCAGGGACCCCCAGCTCCGAGCTGTGGCCGCTCCCCCGGCCCAGGCCGGCTCTTTCCTGCCGGGATCCCCGGGATCTGCGTTTGCAGCCCCTCCTGCTGCGGGATCTTTTCCTCCCCGTTGCATTCCCGTGCCGTGGGGCCGCTCCAAACGGCCTCTCCCACGAGGTTCTGCCGCGGGGATTTGTCCTCGCTGCTCTCCGGGCTCAGCTCCTTGCCTGGGGCAGGAAGGACAAGCAGAGGATGGGATTTGCCTCCGTGCCACAGGGAAGGGGAAGGAGATCCCCCCAGGTCGGGGGGGTTGTCCTGCAGCCGGGGGCCGTGCTGGGCTGGGACATGGAGCAGGACACAGGGGGAAAGGGCCAGGGGCTTCCTCCTCACCTGCCTGGGGCTCCCGGGCCATCCTCCTCTTCCTCCCGGCCTTTTGCTCTTTGATGGAGCCAAGATTCCTGATTTGGGGTGGGGGGAAACAAGGGCCGAGCGCGTTGTGTTCGATGGTCCCCGCTGCCCAAGGGCGGCTGCAGAAGTCAGCGCCCCTTTCAGCCTCGGGGGGCCGGAGCCCGCTCAGCACCGACCTCCCGCACCCCTCCAGGCTGCCGGGGGTCCCCGGCTCCGGGATCGCCCCTCTGCGCTCTCCCCGCTCCGGGGCTCCCCCGTTCACCCCCGGTTCTCCCGGGGACCCCCAGACCCAAGATCCCCCCCCAGGGGCATTTCCGGCTCGGCTTTGGGGTCCTGCGAGATCCGAACATTCCCTGCCCCGCCAAAAAATCCCTCCCGGAGATCCCCCCGCGATGGATTTGGGGCGAGCTCCCCCTCCCCGCTCACCTGCGGGTCCCGGGCGGGGCCGATGCTGCCGGACCCGGGGCAGCTGCGGCCGGAGCGGGGGAAGCGCGCGGTTCCAAATCCGCTCCTTCAGTTCCCGCTCCTCCTTTCGCTGTCCCTGCTCCTCCTCTTCTCCTCCTCTTCCTCCCGGCTCCTCCTCCGCTCCCAGCCCGGCCCGGGCAGGTGCCGACAGCCAAAAGGAGCCGCGCTCCGCCCTGCGGGGCTCCACCGGGAGGCGATACTGGGAGCACTGGGAATGACCGGGACAGCACCGGGAGCGATGCTGAGAGCCCCGGGCACGAACTGGGAGCGCTTTCCCTGCCAGCCCCCGCTCTGACTGGGAGCACTGGGAGCGAACTGGGAGCAAAGAGCGCCCGGGGGCGGGGCCAGAGGCGATGGGCGTGGTTATGTAAATCCAGGAGCGAAGGCGCGCTGTGATTGGTGGGCGGGAGCATCGCGGGGTTTCCCCGGTCACGTGAGCGCTGAGGGGGAGCGGAGCGATGGCGGCGGCGTCCGGTGAGAGGAGACCGGGAATGGAATGGGGACAGGGAACGGGAATGGGGACCGGAATGGGGACCGGGACCGGGAATGGGGACCGGGAATGGGGACCGGGAATTGGGACCGGGAATGGGGGACCGGGAATGGAGACAGGGAATGGGAATGGGGACAGGGAATGGGGAGCGGGAATGGGGACCGGGAATGGGGACCGGGAATGGGGACCGGGGGCGGGAATTTGGGATGGGAATTTGGGAATGGGGTTGCGGTTCAGGATTTGGATTTATCCGAGAATGGGACCGGGAATACAGGACAGGGAGCGGGAATTTGGCACCCAGAGTGGGGACAGGGACCTGGCTACAAGGCTGAGACTGTGAAGGGGGAGCGGGAATAAAGGACCGGGACCGGACTGGAGGATCGAGACCAAGACTGGGAGCGGGAGCGGGAATGTGGGAACAGCCCCGGGAATGTGGGGAAAAGAAAAAACGTGCGCTGGGGGTTGGCGTTCAGAGGCGCTGCCGTGGAACCATCGGGGCCGTGAGCTCTGCAGCCGGGCCTGCCCTGGCTGCGTGTGCGAGCGTGTCCGGGAGTGCCGGGGGGTGCGGGGCATTGATCGCTCATTAAACGGGGCCGTGCGATCAATCCCTGCTTACGATGGTGCTGCCTCCCTGCATCCGTCACTCTGCGCTCGATTGCTGCTCCCTGCCCTCATCCAGCGCCCTGCGCTCGGTTCCTCCTGCCTCTCGATCGATCGCTCTGTGCTCGGTTCCTCCTGCCTCTCGATCGATCGCTCTGTGCTCGGTTCCTCCTGCCTCTCGATCGATTAGATCGGCACTCGATTGGCGGTGCCTGTCGATCGATCACTCGGCAATTGACTGGCGATGCCTGTCGATCGATTAGATCGGCGATAGATTGGTGATGCCTACCGATCGATCACTCGGCGATCGATTAGTGATGCCTGCCGATCGATTAGATCGGCGATCGATTGCTAATGCCTGCCGATCGATTAGATCGGCGATCGATTGCTGATGTCTGCCGATCGATTAGATCGGCGATCGATTGCTGATGCCTGCCGATCGATTGCTAATGCCTGCCGATCGATTAGATCGGCGATCGATTGCTAATGTCTGTCTATCGATTAGATCGGCGATCGATTGGTGATGCCTGCCGATCGATTAGATCGGCGATCGATTGGTGATGCCTGCCGATCGATTGGATTGGCGATCGATTGGTGATGCCTGCCGATCGATTGGATTGGCGATCGATTGGTGATGCCTGCCGATCGATTGGATCGGCGATCGATTGCTAATGTCTGTCGATCGATTAGATCGGCGATCGATTGGTGATGCCTGCCGATCGATCACTCCACACTCGATTTCTCCTGCCTGCCGATCGATCCCTTGGCGCTCGATTGCTCCTTGCTGCCGATCGATCACTCTGCGCTCCTTTCCAGGCGGGGCTTTGTCCGCGCGGCACCGGGAGCGATACTGGAGCACTGGGAATGACCGGGACAGCACCGGGAGCGATGCTGAGAGCCCGGGCACGAACTGGGAGCGCTTTCCCTGCCAGCCCCGCTCTGACTGGGAGCACTGGGAGCGAACTGGGAGCAAAGAGCGCCCGGGGGCGGGGCCAGAGGCGGGGGCGTGGTTATGCAAATGAAGCGCCGATAGTGCGCGGTGATTGGTTGGCGATGTTCGAGCCGTGTGCTGCCTTTTTAGTGTAATTGTGGCGTGGTTATGCAAATGTTCATTTGCGCGGGAGTTGTGCCAATCGGGGCGGTGGGTTATGTAAATAAAATTACTTTAAATTTTTTTATTTTTTTTATTTAATTTGGGCGTGGTTATGCAAATCATCCAAAGATTCCTGCCCGCTTCTTTCTTTGGGGATCCCCTTGAGCCTCCCCCCCACCTTTGGGGGTCTCCGGTGACCCCAAATTTCATCCCCGGGATGATTTGGGGGCACGGGGGTGACCGTGGGGACAATCCCGCGGGGCTGGGACCGGAGCTCGGGGTCCGGGCTGGGTGGTCCCGGTGTCACCCCCCGCTTTGTCCCCCCTCATTGGGGCCATCCCGGGCTGTGTCACCCCCCCACTCATTGGTGCCCACCCCTCGGTGTCACCCCCGTGTCCCCCCATCATTGTCCCCCCTCATTGGGGACATCCCGGACTGTCACAGCCGTGTCCCCCTGCCTTGGGGACACCCCATTGTGTCACTCCTCCCCATTGGGGACATCCCAGACTGTGTCACCCCCACCTTTGGGACATCCCACTGTGTCACCCCCCCCACTCATTGGTGCCACCCCGCGGTGCCACCCCCGTGTCCCGCCAACTTGGGGACACCCCGGGCTGTCACCCCCAATCATTGGGGACACCCCTCGGTGTCACCCCCGTGTCCCCCCTCACCTTGGGGACACCCCACCTTGTGTCCACCCCCCCGTGTCCCCCCCTCACCTTGGGGACACCCCACGGTGCCACCCCCCGTGTCCCCCCCACCTTGGGGACACCCCACGGTGCCACCCCCGTGTCCCCCCGCCTCGGTGCCACCCCCGTGTCCCCTCCCTGCCGTGACCCCGATCATGCCGGTGCCACCACGTGAGCGCTGATCCCGTTAAGAGCCTTTCCCCCGGGAACGGGGGGAGGGGGGAGGTGACACCGGGTGCCACCACGGCCACCATGGCCACCCCCCCGGCCCCGCACTGTCCTTGTCACCGGCTGCTCCTCGGGCATCGGCCTGGCCGTGGCCGTGAGCCTCGCCGGGACCCCCAGAGGCGATACCTGGGTGAGGGGAGGGGTCCCCAAATGTCCCCGAGGGGTCCCCGAATGTCCCAAAGGCTGGGGGAGGAGGGGTGGGGGGAGGGGAGTGGGTTATGAAATGTCCCCGAATGTCCCCAAATGTCCCCAAATGTCCCCAAATGTCCCCAAGGAGGGAGGGAAACGCCGGGAGGGGATGGGGGAGACCCCCGGGGTTGTCCCCAAAACGGGGATTTTGGGGATCCCTGACGGGTTTTGGGGGGTCTCTGATGAATTTTTGGGGGTTTTGGGGGGTTTTTTGAGGTCCCTGACGGATTTTTGAGATCCCCGATGAATTTTTGGGATCCCTGATCAATTCTTGGGGTTTTTGGGATCCCTGATGAATTTTTGGGATTTTTGGGATCTCTGATGAATTTTTGAGATCCATGACGAATTTTTTGGGGGGGTTTTGGGGGTCCCAGTCGTGGCCAACATGCGGGACCTGTCCGAGGGATCCCTGATGAATTTTTGGGGTTTTTGGGGTCCCTGATGAATTTTTGGGGTCCCTGATGAATTTTTGGATTTTTTTGGGACCCTGATGAATTATTTTTGGGATTTTTGGGGTCCCTGACCGGATTTTTGGGGGGTTTTTTGGAATCCTGTTGAATTTTTGGGATCCCTGATGAATTTTTGGGTCCCTGATGAATTTTTGGGGTTTTTGGGATCCCTGATGATTTTTTGGGGTCCCTGATGAATTATTTTGGGGTCCCTGATGAATTTTTGGGATTTTTGGGGTCCCTGATGAATTTTTGGGGTCCCTGATGAATTTTTGAGATTTTTTGGGACCCCTGACGAATTTTTGGGGTTTTTGGGGTGGCAGTGGTGGCCACCATGGGGGACCTGTCCCGAGGGATCCCTGATGCATTTTGGGGATTTTTGGGACCCCTGATGAATTATTTTTGGGATTTTGGGGATCCCTGACCGGATTTTTTTGGGGGGTTTTTGGAATCCCTGTTGAATTTTTGGGGTCCCTGATGAATTTTTGGGGTTTTTGGGGTCCCTGATGAATTATTTTTTGGGGTTTTTGGGGTCCCTGACCGGATTTTTTGGATTTTTTGAGGTCCCTGATGAATTTTTGGGGTCCCTGATGAATTTTTGGGGTCCCTGATGAATTATTTTGGGGTTTTTGGGGGTGGCAGTGGTGGCACCATGCGGGACCTGTCCCGAGGGGTCCCTGATGAATTTTTGGGATTTTTTGGAATCCTGATGAATTTTTGGGGTTTTTGGAATCCCTGATTAATTTTTAGGATTTTTTGGAACCCTGACGAATTATTTTGGGGTTTTTGGGGGTGGCAGTGGTGGCCACCATGCGGGACCTGTCTCGCCGGGGGCCACTGGAGGCGGCTGCCGGGGCCACCCTTGGGGGACACCCTGCGGATTCTGCCCCTCGATGTCACCAGCGACGGCTCCGTGGCCGAGTGCCTGGCGGGGGTCCCGGGGGGGCGCGTGGACGTCGTGGGTGAGGAATTTTGGGGGAGTTTGGGGGGGTTTGGGGGGGTTGTGGGGGTGATTTTATGGCGTTTGGGGGATTTGGGGGGTTTTGGGGTGGTTTGGGGGATTTTGAGGGGTTTGGGATGCTTTAATTTCGGTTTGGGGGATTTGGGGGGATTTTGGGGGGATCTTGGGGGCATTTTGGGGGGGATTTGGGGGTTTTGAGGGGGTTTGGGGAATGCTTTTGATTTCGGTTTGGGGGGATTTGGGAGGATTTGGGGGATTTTGGGGTGGTTTGGGGGGGTTTTGGGGGGGTTTGGGGGGGTTTGGGGGGTTGAGGGTTTGGATGCTTTTATTGCGGTTTGGGGGCGGATTTGGGGGGATTTTGGGGTGGGTTTGGGGGGATTTGGGGATTTTGGGGTGGTTTGGGGGGTTTGGGGGGGTTTTGGGGGGGGGTTGAGGGGTTTGGGATGTTTTTATTGCGGTTTGGGGGAGTTTTGGGGGGATTTGGGGGGAAATTTGGGGGGATTTCGGGGGGGTTTAGGGGGTGTTGGGGATATTTTTATTGTTTGGTTTGGAGGGGGGGTTGGGGATTTTGGGGGGATTTGGGGGGGGGTTTGGGGTGGTTTGGGGAAATTTGGGGGGTTTTGGATGCTTTTATTTCGGTTTAGGGGAATTTTGGGGCGGTTTTGAGGGGATTTTGGGGATTTTGGATGTTTTATTTCGGTTGGGAGGGTTTTGGGGGGTTGGGGGGGTTTGGGGGGATTTTGGGGGGGGTTGGGGGTGGTTTAGGGGATTTTGGGTTGGTTTGGGGGGGATTTTAGGGGAATTTGGGGGTTTGGGGATGATTTGAGGGGATTTTGGGGAGTTTTGGGATGATTTGATGTCGATTTGGGGAATTTCGGGGTTTTTGGGGTTAGTTTGGGTGAATTTGGGGGCTTTTTGGGTATCTCCAACCCCCCCCGGGCCGATTTTAATGGGAATTTCGGGATTTTTGGGGTTCCCCTGAACCCCCCCAGTGAACAACGCCGGGGTGGGGTGGGGCTGGTGGACCCCCGGGAATGGATTTGGGATGGATTTTATGGGATTTTATGGGATTTTATGGGATTTTATAGGATTTTATAGGATTTTATAGGATTTTATAGAATTTGTGTAACTCCAACCCCCCCGGGCCGATTTTAATGGGAATTTCGAAATTTTTTGGGGTTCCCCTGAACCCCCCCGATCCCCCCCAGTGAACAACGCCGGGGTGGGGCTGGTGGGGACCCCCCGGGAATGGATTTGGGGCGGATTTTAATGGGATTTTATAGGATTTTATAGGATTTTATAGGATTTGGGTATCTCTAAGCCCCCCGGGGCCGATTTTAATGGGAATTTCGGGATTTTTTGGGTTCCCCTGAACCCCCCCAGTGAACAACGCCGGGGTGGGATTGGTGAGACCCCTGGGGAATAGATTTGGGATGGATTTTATGGATTTTATGGATTTTATAGGATTTTATTAGGATTTTATAGAATTTGTGTAACTCCAACCCCCCCGGGCCGATTTTAATGGGAATTTCGAAATTTTTTGGGGTTCCTCTGATCCCCCCCGATCCCCCCCAGTGAACAACGTCGGGGTGGGGCTGGTGAGACCCCCGGGATGGATTTGGGATGGATTTTGTGCCGATTTTATAGGATTTTAATAGGATTTTATAGGATTTTATAGGATTTGGGTATCTCCAACCCCCCCGGGCCGATTTTAATGGGGATTTCGGGATTTTTGTGGGTTCCCCTGAACCCCCCCCAGTGAACAACGCCGGGGTGGGGCTGGTGGACCCCTGGAAAGCGCCTCGGGGCCGCAGGTGCAGCGAGTTTTCGACACGAACGTTTTTGGGGTTCTGCGCCAGGCCCAGGCTCTGCTCCCCCAAATGAAGCAGCGCCGCAGCGGCCACATCGTGGTGGTCAGCAGCGTGATGGGGCTGCAGGGTGAGAACCTCCCCCAAAAAAAACCCCCAAAAAACGCCCCCAAATCCTTCCAGGTAACCCCAAAAATCCGCAGAGGGAGCCTCAAAAAAAATCACCCCAAAATCTTTCTCCTTACCCCCAAAAATCCCACCCAAAAACGCCCCCAAATCCTTCCAGGTAACCCCAAAAAATCCCGCAGGGATCCTCAAAAAATCACCCCCAAAATCCGTCACAAAATCCTCCTGTGTACCCCAAAAATCCCACCAAAAAACGCCCCCAAATCCTCCTCGGTAACCCCCAAAAAAACCCCCCAAAACGCCCCCAAATCCTTCCAGGTAACCCCAAAAATTCACCCCAAAATCCTCCTCTGTACCCCCCCCAAAAAAACCCAAAAAAGGCCCCCAAATCCCCTCCTGGGTAACCCCAAAAAACCCCACAGGGACCCCCAAAATCCTCCCAGACCCCAAATTTTGGGGGATGAGACCCCAGACCCCCAAATTTTGGGAATTTGGGACCGCAGACCCCAAATTTTGGGGGGCTCTAGACCCCAAACCCCTCCCAGACCCCAAATTTTTGAGAAATTGAGACCCCAGACCCCAAATTTTGGGGGGTTTAAGACCCCAGACCCCAAATTTTGGGTGATTTGAGACCCCAGATCCCAAATTTTGGAGGAATTGAGACCCCAGACCCCAAATTTTGGAATTTGGGACCGCAGACCCCAAATTTTGGGGGCTCGAGACCCAAGCCACTCCCAGACCCCAAATTTTGGAGGAATTGAGACCCCAGACCCCAAATTTTGCAGAATTTGAGACCCCAGATCCCAAATTTTGGGGGATTTGAGACCCCAGACCCCTCCCAGACCCCAAATTTTGGGGGATTTGAGACCCCAGACCCCTCCCAGACCCCAAATTTTGGGGGATTTGAGACCCCAAACCCCAAATTTTGTGAATTTGAGACCCCCCGACCCCTCCCAGACCCCAAATTTTGCAGGATTTGAGACCCAGACCCCTCCCTGACCCCAAATTTTGGGATTCGAGACCCCAGACCCCAAATTTTGGAATTTGAGACCCCAAACCCCAAATTTTGGAGGATTTGAGACCCCAGACCCCAAATTTTGGGGGGCTCGAGACCCCAAGCCACTCCAGACCCCAAATTTTGTGGGATTTGAGACCCCAGACCCCAAATTTTGGGGGATTTGAGACCCCAGACCCCCCCCAAACCCCCCAAATTTTGGGGTCCCGCAGGGGTTGTTTTCAATGACATCTACTCGGGCCTCCAAGTTCGCGGTGGAGGGGCTGTGTGAGAGCCTGGCCGTGCAGCTGCTGCAGTTCAACGTCTTGTGAGTGCGGGGGGGACCCCAAAAATCGCTGAAATAGCCCCAAAAATCACCCCAAAAATCGCCCCCAAAATCGCTGAAATAGCCCCAAAAATCGCCCAAAAATCACCCCAAAAATCGCCCCAAAAATCACCCCAAAATCGGTGAAATAGCCCCAAAATCACCTCAAAATCGCCCCAAAAATCACCCCCAAAAATCGCCCCAAAAATCGCTGAAATAGCTCCAAAAATCGCCCCAAAAATCACCAAAAAATCACGGATATAGCCCCAAAAAATCACCTCAAAAATCGCTGAAATAGCCCCAAAAATCACCTCAAAAATCGCCCCAAAAATAGCTGAAATAGCCCCAAAAATCACCCCAAAAAATCACCTCAAAAATCACGGATATAGCCCCAAAAATTGTCCCAAAAATTACACCAGAAATCACTGAAATCGCCCGAAAAAATCACCCCCAAAAATCACAGATATAGCCCTAAAAATTGCCCCCAAAATCGCTGAAATTGCCCCCAAAATCACGGATATAGCCCCAAAAATCGCCTCAAAAATCTCCCCCAAAAATCACGGATATAGCCCCAAAAATCACCCCCAAAAATCGCCCCAAAAATCGCTGAGATAGCCCCAAAAATCACCCCCAAAAATCGCCCCAAAAATCGCTGAGATAGCCCCAAAAATCACCCCAAAAATCCCCCCAAAATCGGTGAAATAGCCCCAAAATCACCTCAAAAATCGCCCCAAAAATCACCCCCAAAAATCGCCCAAAAATCGCTGAAATAGCCCCAAAAATCACCCCAAAAAATCACCAAAAAAATCACGGATATAGCCCCAAAAATCACCTCAAAAATCGCTGAAATAGCCCCAAAAATCACCTCAAAAATCGCCCCAAAAATCGCTGAAATAGCCCCAAAAATCACCCCAAAAAATCACCTCAAAAATCACGGATATAGCCCCAAAAATCGCCCCAAAAATCACCCCAGAAATCACTGAAATAGCCCCAAAAATGACCCCAAAAATCGCCCAAAAATCGCTGAAATAGCCCCAAAAATCACCCCAAAAATCACCTCAAAAATCAAGGATATAGCCCCAAAAATCACCTCAAAAATCGCTGAAATAGCCCCAAAAATCGCCCCCAAAAATCACCAAAAAAATCACGGATATAGCCCCAAAATCACCTCAAAAATCGCCCCAAAAATCACGGATATAGCCCCAAAAATCACCCCCAAAAATCGCCCAAAAATCGCTGAAATAACCCCAAAAATCACCCCAAAAATCACTGAAATAGCACCGAAAATCACCTCAAAAATCAAGGATATAGCCCCAAAAATAGCCCCAAAAATCACGGATATAGCCCTAAAAATCACCCCCAAAATAGCCCCAAAAATCGCTGAAATAGCCCCAAAAATCACCGCAAAAATCGCCCCAAAAATCGCTGAAATCGCCCCAAAAATCGCTGAAATAGCCCCAAAATCCCCCCCCAAAAAATCACGGATATATCCCCAAAAATCACCGCAAAAATCGCTTTAAAAACACCAAAAAACCGAGAAAAAAAACCAAAAAAAAATCCCCAAAACACCAAAAAAAAATCCCAATATTCCCCCCCAAAATTCCAAAAAAATCAAAAAAAAAATCCCAAAAAATCCCCAAAAAAATCCCAAAAAATCCCCAAAACCCCAAAAATAAAAAAATCCCAAAAAACCCCAAAAAAACCCCAAAAATCCCTCAAACCCCTCAGCGTGTCTCTGGTGGAGCCGGGCCCTGTGAACACGGAATTCGAGCGCAAAGTTCTGCAGGAAGTGGAAAAATCCGAATTTCCCGGCGACCGACCCCGAAACTCTGCGTTATTTCCGCGAGGTTACCTGCCCGCCAGCCGCCAGGTGTTCCGCACCTTCGGCCAGAGCCCGAGGAGGTCGCGCAGGTGAGGATTGGGGAAATTTTTGGGAATTTTTTGGGGATTTTTTGGGGATTTTTTGGGGATTTTTTGGGGGTTTTTTTGGCGATTTTTGGCGGATTTTTTCGGGATTTTTTCGGGATTTTTTCGGGATTTTTTCGGGATTTTTTCGGGATTTTTTCGAGATTTTTTGGGATATTTTTAGGATTATTTTGGGAATTTTGGGGGGATTTTTGGGAATTTTTGGGGGATTTTTTGGGAATTTTTTGGGAATTTTTGGGAATTTTTTGGAATTTTTTTTGGTGATTTTTTGGGGTTTTTTTTGGCGATTTTTGGCGATTTTTTTGGATTTTTTCGGGATTTTTTCGGGATTTTTTCGGGATTTTTCGGGATATTTTTAGGATTATTTTGGGAATTTTGGGGGATTTTGGGGGATTTTTTTGGAAATTTTGGGGAAATTTTGGGATTTTTTTTGTGATTTTTGGCGATTTTGGGGGGATTTTCAGGATTTTTTCCGGAATTTTTGGGATTTTTTTTAAGGATTTTTCTGGGATATTTTTAGGATTATTTTGGGAATTTTGGGGGATTTTTTGGGAATTTTGGCGATTTTTTTGGGATTTTTTTGTATTTTTTCCGGAATTTTTTCGGGATTTTTTTTTAGGATTATTCCGGGATTTTTTTTGGATTATTTGGGGAAAATGTTGGTGATTTATTGGAGATTTTTTGGGAACTTTTTGGGAAATTTTTGGGAATTTTGGGGGAATTTGGGGGGATTTTTTTGGTGATTTTGGGGGATTTTTTCGGGATTTTTTAAGGATTTTTCTGGGATATTTTTAGGATTCTTTTGGGAATTTTTGGGGGGATTTGTTTGGATTTTTTGGGGGGGATTTTTTGGGAACTTTTTGGGGTTTTTTTGGAGGTTTTTCAGGAATGTTTTGGGCGTTTTTTTTTTGGATTTTTGGGGGATTTTTTGGGATTTTTTGGGGATTTTTCGGGATTTTTTGGGGGTTTTTTTGGGATTTTTTGGGGTCCCTCTCCCTCCTCCATTGGAGACCCCCGACCCCAATTCTGGGCGGATTTTTGGGGGTCCCCGAGCGCATTTTTGGGGTTTCTGGGTCACTTTTGGGGGCATTTTGAGCCTTTTTGGGTTGATTTTTAACCATTTTTGGGTAGAATTTGGGGTATTTTGGGGTTACCTGGCTGGGATTTTTTTGGGGTCCACCTCACCTGTGCCCCCCCCTCCCATTGGAGACCCCCGACCCCAATTCTGGGCGGAATTTTGGGGTTTCTGGGTCATTTTTGGGGGCATTTTGAGCCTTTCCGGGCGGATTTTCGGGGTTTTTTTGGGGTTACCTGTGCAGGTTTTTTTTGGGGGATTTTTTGGGGTCCACCTCACCTGTGCCCCCCCAGGCCATCGTGGAGGTGATCGGAGCCCCCCCGCCCCCATTGGAGACCCCCGACCCCAATTTTGGGGGTCCCTGATTGGATTTTGGGGGTTTTTAGGTGCGGTTTTGGGGCATTTTGAGCCTTTCCGGCGGATTTTTTGGGGTTTTTTGGGGGTTACCTGGCTGGGATTTTTGGGGTCCACCTCACCTGTGCCCCCCCTCCCATTGGAGACCCCCCGACCCCAATTCTGGGCGGGATTTTGGGGTTTCTGGGTCATTTTGGGGCATTTTGAGCCTTTTTGGGTTGATTTTTAACCATTTTTGGGTAGAATTTGGGGTATTTTGGGGTTACCTAGCTGGGATTTTTTGGGGTCCACCTCACCTGTGCCCCCCCCTCCATTGGAGACCCCCGACCCCAATTCTGGGCGGGATTTTTGGGGTTTCTGGGTCACTTTTGGGGGCATTTTGAGCCTTTTGGGTTGATTTTTAACCATTTCCAGGCGGATTTTCGGGGTTTTTTGGGGTTACCTGGCTGGGATTTTTTGGGGTCCACCTCACCTGTGCCCCCCCCTCCCATTGGAGACCCCCGACCCCCAATTCTGGGCGGAATTTTGGGGTTTCTGGGTCACTTTTTGGGGGCATTTTGAGCCTTTCCGGGTGGATTTTCGGGGTATTTTGGGTTACCTGTGCAGGTTTTTTTGGGGGATTTTTTGGGGTCCACCTCACCTGTGCCCCCCCCAGGCCATCGTGGAGGTGATCGGAGCCCCCCGCCCCCCCATTGGAGACCCCCGACCCCAATTTTGGGCGGGATTTTGGGGTTTCTGGGTCATTTTTGGGGGCATTTTGAGCCTTTTTGGGTTGATTTTCGGGGTTTTTTGGGTTACCTGTGCAGGTTTTTTTGGGGGATTTTTTGGGGTCCACCTCACCTGTGGCCCCCCCTCCCATTGGAGACCCCCCGACCCCAATTCTGGGCGGATTTTTGGGGTTTCTGGGTCACTTTTGGGGGCATTTTGACCTTTTTGGGTTGATTTTTAACCATTTTTGGGTAGAATTTGGGGTATTTTGGGGTTACCTGGCTGGGATTTTTTGGGGTCCACCTCACCTGTGCCCCCCCCAGGCCATCGTGGAGGTGATCGGAGCCCCCCGCCCCCCATTCCGGACCCCCACCAACCCCCTGTACTCGCCCCTGCTCGCCCTGCGCTTCGCCGACCCCCGCGGGGATTTGGGGGTCCGCACCTTCCACCGCCTCCTCTTCGACCTGGGGCCGTCTTCCACCTGAGCCTGGCGCTCCTCAGGTGTCTCACCTGCCGCTGCTGCCGCCGCAGAGTCACCCCCGTCTGAGGGGACCCCAAAAATTTGGGGTTTTTTGGGGTGTCCTGGGGGGGATTCGGGGTTAAATCGGGGAGATTTGGGGGGGATTTAGGGGAGGTTTGGGGGTTTTTTTGGGGGTGTTTGGGGGTCTTACCTGAGCCTGGGTGTTCTCAGGTGTGTTCTGAGTTACACCTGGCTGAGGGGACCCCCAAAATTTGGGGTTTTTGGGGTGTCCTGGGGGGGATTTGGGGTTAAATCGGGGAGGTTTTGGGGGGTTTAGGGGAGGTTTTGGGGGTTTTTTTGGGGGGTTTTGGGGTCTTACCTGAACCTGGGGATCCCAGGTGTGTTCTGAGTTACACCTGGCTGAGGGGACCCCAAAAATTGGGGGGTTTTTTGGGTGTCCTGGGGGGGATTTGGGGTTAAATCGGGGAGATTTTAGGGGTTTGGGGGGGATTCAGGGGATTTTGGGGGGGTTTTGGGGTCTCACCTCAACCTGGGTGTTCTCAGGTGTGTTCTGAGTTACACCTGGCTGAGGGGACCCCAAAAATTTGGGGTTTTTGGGGTGTCCTGGGAGGGATTCGGGGTTAAATCGGGGAGTTTGGGGGGGATTTAGGGGAGATTTTGGGGGTTCTAGGGGGGATTCAGGGGGTTTTGGGGGGTGTTTGGGGTCTTACCTGAACCTGGGGATCCCCAGGTGTGTTCTGAGTTACACCTGGCTGAGGGGACCCCAAAAATTTGGGGTTTTGGGGTGTCCTGGGGGGGATTTGGGGTTAAATCGGGGAGGTTTTGGGGGGTTTAGGGGAGGTTTTGGGGGTTTTTTTGGGGGTTTTGGGGTCTTACCTGAGCCTGGGTGTTCTCAGGTGTGTTCTGAGTTACACCTGGCTGAGGGGACCCCAAAAATTTGGGGTTTTTGGGGTGTCCTGGGAGGGATTCGGGGCGAAATCTGGGAGGTTTTGGGGTGAAATTGGGAAATTTTTGGGGGGGGTTCGGGGGGGGTCTCACCTGAGCCTGGGGGTCCTCAGGTGTCTCACCTGGTGAAGAGGGGAACCCCAGAACTGGGAGGGGTCTCCGGAGGGGTCTGAGTCTTTAATTTTGGGAGATTTTGGGGGGATTTTTGGGGTCACCATTAAACCTGGGACTCTTCCCACAGCCGGCCCCTCGCATTCAGTGTCGCGCCGGGGGAGATTTTGGGGTCCCTGGTGGGATTTTGGGGCATTTTGGGGTTCCTGGGTGGGATTTTGGGGGAATTTGGGGGAATTTTGGGGGAATTTTGGGGTCTCAAAACCGGAGGGGCAACAAACCCGGCGGAACTCACGTTCGGGGAAACGCTTGACGCCCGGAGGGAGCGGAAGTGACACACCGGAAGTAGCCGGAAGGGGGCGGGGGACACCGGAAGTAGCGGAGGCCGCGTGGAGGCGCCGAGATGGGGCGGCCCGGGAAGGTGGGGAGGACAAAAAATGGGAAAAAAATCGGGAAAAAAACGGGAAAAAACGGGAAAAAAACGGGAATAATCGGGATGGGGAAGGCACAGCGGCTCGGGAATGAGCCGGGAGGGAGGAAAAAAGCGGCGGGAGGGGTTTGGGAATCTCAAAACTTTGGGAATTGTGAGGGGGAAAAGCGGGATCGGCTGAAAATTCCCAAAGTTTGGGGTCTCCAACCTCTCTCAAATCGGGATCTGGAGTCCCAAAATTCCCAAAATTTGGGCTTTCCAGTCTTTTTTCTAGAAAATCGGGATCTGAGAATTCCCAAAATTTAAGATTTCCCAGCTGGAAATTTGGGATTGGGGGGGGGGGGGGGGCTCTGAATGCCCGGAATTTGGGGAATTTTCCGCCTTGCGGGTGGGAATTGTGGATTGCAGCTGCCGGGATTCCCGGAGTTCGGGATAATTTGGGATAATTTGGGATAATCCGGGATAATCCGGGATAATTCGGGGGTGGTGCCGTCCCCAGAGCCGTTTCCAGCGGCAGCAGCGGGCGCGGGCGCGGCTCCGGGCCGAGCTCGAGTTCGGTTCCGTCCCCCATTCCTTCGTGTTCCCGCGGGGCCGCGCCGGGAGGAGCCTCCGGAGCCTCGGCAAGGACCTCAGGAGGGTCCTGGAGCCATTCACGGCCAGGAGCCTGCAGGTGAGACAGACTGGGAATACTGGGATTGGTACTGGGATTGATACTGGGAATGGTACTGGGATTGGTACTGGGGATACTGGGATTGGTACTGGGATTGATACTGGGATTGGTACTGGGATCATTGGGATCATTGGGGTTTGGGATATCGGGACCTCAGGAGGGTCCTGGAGCCATTCACGGCCCAGAGCCTGCAGGTGAGACAGACTGGGAATACTGGGAGTACTGGGAATGGTACTGGGAATGGTACTGGGGATACTGGGAATGGTACTGGGAATACTGGGATTGGTACTGGGATCATTGGGGTTTGGGATTTGGGACCTCAGGAGGGTCCTGGAGCCATTCACGGCCCGCAGCCTGCAGGTGGGGAGACTGGGAATACTGGGAGTACTGGGAATGGTACTGGGAATACTGGGATTGGTACTGCAGATACTGGGAATGATGGGATTGGTACTGGGGATACTGGGATTGGTACTGGGGATACTGGGAATGATGGGAATGGTACTGGGAATGATACTGGGAATACTGGGATTGGTACTGGGGATACTGGGAATGGTACTGGGGATACTGGGAATGATACTGGGAATGATGGGAATGGTACTGGGAATACTGGGAATGATACTGGGAATGATGGGAATGGTACTGGGAATACTGGGAATGGTACTGGGGATACTGGGAATGATGGGAATGCTACTGGGATTGGTACTGGGAATACTGGGATTGGTACTGGGGATACTGGGAATGGTACTGGGGTCACTGGGAATACTGGGAGTGGTACTGGGATTTTGGGATCTGGGATATTGGGATCTGGGATTTTGGGATTTGGGTTTTTGGGATTTTGGGATCTGGGATTTTGGGATTTGGGATTTTGGGGTCTGGAATTTTGGAATTTCGGGGTCTCTCAGGAATTCTGGGCTCCCCCAGGAATTTTTGGGGTGGCTCTGCCAGAAATTCTTTGGGATTGAAGAGATTCCCTCAGGAATTTCGAGGTCTCTTTTCCAGGAATTTCAGGGTTTTTTTTTCTCCAGGAATTTCGGGATCCTGTCAGGAATTTTGGGATCCTGGCAGGAATTTTAGGATCCTGTCAGGAATTTCGGGATCCTGGCAGGAATTTTGGGGTCTCTTTTCCAGGAATTTCAGGGTTTTTTTTCTCCAGGAATTTTAGGATCCTGCCAGGAATTTTTGGGGTTTTTCCTGGAATTTCAGGGTCTCTCCTCCTGGAATTTTGGGCTCCCAGGAATTTCGGGATCCTGCCAGGAATTTTAGGATCCTGTCAGGAATTTTGGGATCCTGGCAGGAATTTTGGGTTCCTGGCAGGAATTTCGGGGTCTCTTTTCCAGGAATTTCGGGGTTTTTTTGTCCAGGAATTTCGGGCTCCCAGGAATTTCGGGCTCCCAGGAATTTTAGGATCCTTTCAGGAATTTCGGGATCCTGGCAGGAATTTTTGGGGCTTTTCCTGGAATTTTGGGGTCTTTCCTCCAGGAATTTTGGGATCCTGGCAGGAATTTTGGGGTCTCTTTTCCAGGAATTTCAGGTTTTTTTGTCCAGGAATTTCGGGATCCTGTCAGGAATTTTTTTGGGGAATTTTTTGGGAATTGTTTTGGGGTTGTTTTCCAGGTTCGCCGGAGCAATTTCCCTGCGGGATCTGGTGGCCGTGGCCGGGCCCTTGGGGGTCACCCAATTCCTGGTGCTCAGCAAATCCCAGTCCGGGATCAACCTGGTCAGTCCTGGGGGAAAAATTTTGGGAATTTTTTGGGAATTTTTGGGAATTCCAGAGGGTCCCAAAACTTTCCCAGACCCGGAGGATGAGAGAATTTTCCAGGAGGTTGATCCGTGATTGATCTCAAAGTAAACGCTCTGATGGGTCTGGGGGGGAAATTCGGGATTTGGGGTCGGGAATTCGGGGTTTGGGGTCGGGAATTTGGGGTTTGGGATCGAGAATTTGGGGTTTGGGGTCGGGAATTTGGGGTTTGGGGTCGGGAATTTGGGGTTTGGGGACGGGAATTTGGGGTTTGGGGTCGGGAATTTGGGGTTTGGGACCTGGAATTTGGGGTTTGGGGTCGGGAATTTGGGGTTTGGGATCGGGAATTTGGGGTTTGGGATCAGGAATTTGGGGTTTGGGGTCGGGAATTTGGGATTTGGGGTCGGGAATTTGGGGTTTGGGATCGGGAATTTGGGGTTTGGGGTCGGGAATTCGGGATTTGGGGTCGGGAATTTGGGGTTTGGGGTCGGGAATTTGGGGTTTGGGACCTGGAATTTGGGATTTGGGGGGGGAATTTGGGGTTTGGGATCGGGAATTTGGGGTTTGGGGTGGGGAATTTGGGGTTTGGGATCGGGAATTTGGGATTTGGGACCTGGAATTTGGGATTTGGGGTCGGGAATTTGGGGTTTGGGACCTGGAATTTGGGGTTTGGGATCGGGAATTTGGGGTTTGGGGTTGGGAATTTGGGATTTGGGGTCGGGAATTTGGGATTTCGGATCGGGAATTTGGGGTTCGAGGTCGGGAATTCGGGATTTGGGACTGAAATTCCCCAAATTTGGGGGTTCCAGCCCATTCCAGAGGGGAAAATATCCCAAAACTTTTTTTTTTTTTTAATTTCTTAGTTTTTTTATCTCATTTTCCAGGATTTTTCCTGGGTTTTTTTTTCTTTTAATATTTCCTGAATTTTCCAAGGGTTTTTCTGGAATTTTCCAGGATTTTTCTCTTCATTTCCCAGGATTTTTCTGGAATTTTTCCTGGATTTTCCCTGGATTTTTCCTTTTAATTTTCTGGGATTTTCCCAGGATTTTTCCTTTCGTTTTCTTCTACGTTTCTGGGATTTTTGTGGGATTTTTCCTGGGATTCTTCTGGGATTTTTCCGAGATTTTTCCAGGATTTTTCCCAGGATTTATCCAGGATTTTCCCAGGATTTTCCCAGGATTTTTCCCAGGATTTTTCCAGGATTTTTCCAGGATTTTCCCAGGATTTTTCCCTCTTTTGAAACTTTTTTTTTCTTTTTCCCAGAAACTTTTCCGGCTGCCGGGGGGTCCCACCCTGACCTTCAAAGTTCTGCAGGTGGGTCTGGAAATTTGGAGGAATTTTGGGAATTTCAGGAATTTTTAGGGAATTCTGGGGGGAGGGGTCGATCCCAGGGAATTTTTTTAATTGTTTTTGGGGATTAAATCCAATTTTTTCCTCTTTTTTTCCATTTCCCCCATTCCCACAACTCCTTGATCCAGAACTTGGGGTTTATTTGGGATTGATTTTTTTGGGATTTTGGGGTTTTTTGGGATTCTGGGCTGGATTTTTTAGGGGAGGATTTTGCTGGAATTTTGAATTTCAGATTTTTTTGGATTGAATCCCATTTTTTCCCCATTTTTCTCATTCCCAGCATTCCCTGAATCATATCCTGGAGATTTTTTTTTTTTTTTGAGATTCCATTGGGGATTTTGTGAATTCCCGAGAGGATCACGAGGATATTTTGGGGCCGTTTTTTGGGGATTCTGGGACGGGTCTTTTGGGGAATTTTGGGATTTTTTCAGGATTTAACCCCATTTAATTCCCATTTAAATCCCATTTTCCCCCATTTTTTCCCATTTCCCCCCCAGCACTCCCTGGTGAGGGACGTGGTGTCGGCGCTGCAGCAGTTCTGGGGATTCTGGGGCCGTTTTTGGGGATTCTGGGGCCGTTTTTTTTGGGGAATTTTGGGATTTTTTTGGGATTTTTTCAGGATTTAACCCCATTTAAATCCCATTTAATCCCAAATTTTCCCCATTTTCCCCCATTTTCCCCCAGTACTCCCTGGTCAGGGACGTGGTGTCGGCGCTGCAGCAGTTCTGGGGATTTTGGGGCCGTTTTTGGGGATTCTGGGGCCGTTTTTTTTTGGGAATTTTGGGATTTTTTCGGGATTTTTCCAGGATTTAACCCCATTTAAATCCCATTTAATCCCATTTTTCCCCATTTTCCCCCCAGTACTCCCTGGTGAGGGACGTGGTGTCGGAGCTGCGGCGGCACCGCATGCACGAGCAGCAGTTCTGGGGTTTTTGGGGATTCTGGGGCCGTTTTTTTTTGGGGAATTTTGGGATTTTTCCAGGATTTAACCCCATTTTTTTCCCAATTTTTCCCATTTAATCCCATTTTTCCCCCATTTTCCCCCCAGTACTCCCTGGTGAGGGACGTGGTGTCGGCGCTGCGGCGGCACCGCATGCACGAGCAGCAGTTCTGGGGTTTTTTGGGATTCTGGGGCCGTTTTTTTTGGGAATTTTGGGATATTTTCGGGATTTTTTCAGGATTTAACCCCATTTTTTTCCCATTTAAATCCCATTTTTTCCCATTTTTCCCCCATTTTCCCCCCAGTACTCCCTGGTGAGGGACGTGGTGTCGGCGCTGCGGCGGCACCGCATGCACGAGCAGCAGTTCCAGCACCCCCCCCCTGCTGGTGCTGGGCAATTTTGGGGAGCCCCAAATGCACCTGAAGCTCATGGCCGGGATGTTCCAGGGAATGTTCCCCAAAATCAACGTGCACAAGGTCAGGAATTCCGGGAATTCTGGGATTTGGGGGAATTCTGGGGTTTTGGGGAATTCTGGGATTTGGGGGAATTCTGGGATTTGGAGTTTGGAGAATTCCAGGATTTGGGGTTTGGGGAATTCTGGGATTTTGGGGAATTCTGGGATTTGGGGAATTCTGGGATTTGGGAATTCCAGGGTTTGGGGAATTCCAGGATTTGGGGTTTGGGAATTCCAGGATTTGGGGTTTGGGAATTCTGGGATTTGGGGTTTGGAGAATTCCGGGATTTGGAGTTTGGGGAATTCTGGGGTTTTGGGAATACTGGGATTTGGGGTTTGGGGAATTCTGGGATTTGGGAATTCTGGGATTTGGAGTTTTGGGAATTCCAGGATTTGGGGTTTGGAGAATTCCGGGATTTGGAGTTTGGGGAATTCTGGGATTTGGGGTTTGGGAATTCCAGGATTTGGGATTTGGGGGTTTGAGAATTCGGAATTTGGGGTTTGGGATTGTGGAATTTGGGGAAATGAGAATTCAGGGGGTTGGGAATTCGAGATTTGGGGTTTTGGGAATAAGGGGGATTTGGGAATGGCGGGAATTTGGGAATTGGGGATTTGGGGTTTGGGAATGGGGGGAAAAGCAGGAATTTGAGAATGTGGGATTTGGGAAAATGGGGATTTGGGGTTTGGGGAGAGGGGTGGAAAAAGGGGACTTTGGGAATAGGGAAAAGAAGGATTTTTCCCATTTCCATTTTTCCTGTTTTCCCATTTTTCCCGTTGTTCCCACCCCAGGTCAATCTGAATTCCATCCGGCGCTGTTTGCTCATCTCCTACAACTCCGAGTCCCAGCTCCTGGAATTCCGGCACTAGTGAGAGCCAAAACCCCAAATTCCCAAATTCCTAACCCCCAAATTCCCAAAACCCCAAATTCCCAAAACCCCAAATTCCCCAAATCCCAAATTCCCCAAACCCCAAAATCCCAAATTCCTAAAACCCCAAATTCCCCAAATCCCCAATTCCCAAAACCCCAAAATCCCAAATTCCCAAAACCCCAAAACCCAAAATCCCAATTCACAAAATCCCAAATTCCCAAAACCCCAAAATCCCAAATTCCTAAAACCCCAAAATCCCAAATTCCCAAAACCCCAAAATCCCAATTCCCAAAATCCCAAATTCCCAAAATCCCAAATTCCCAAATCCCCAAATCCCAAATTCCCAAAATCCCAAATTCCCAAAAAGCCCAAAGTCCGGAATTCCCAAAACCCCAAATTCCAAAACCCCAAATTCCCAAAATCCCAAATTCCAAAGTCCCCAAATCCCCAAAATCCTAAATTCCCAAATTCCCATTTTTTCCCAAATTCCTGTTTTTTCCCCCCATTCCAGCAGTGTCCAGGATTTTTCCCACATTCCCATTTTCCCAGGATTTTTCCCACATTCCCATTTCCCAGGATTTTCCCACATTCCCATTTTCCCAGGATTTTTCCCACATTCCCATTTCCCAGGATTTTCCCCACATTCCCATTTTTCTGTTATTTTCCCCCCATTCCCATTTTTCCAGGATTTTTCCCAAATTCCCGTTTTTTTCCCCCCATTCCAGCAGTGTCCAGGTGGTGCCCGTGGGGCTCAGTCGGGGGATCCGGAAAATTCTGCAGGAGAAATTCCCGAACCTGAGCAGGATGGATGACGTCAGCGAGCTGCTCACGGGGTCAGGGCACACCTGGGGACACCTGGGGACACCTGGGGACATCTGGGGACACCTGGGGACATCACTGGGGACATTGGGGACACCTTGGGGACATCATTGGGGACGTCAGCGAGCTGCTCACGGGGTCAGGGCACACCTGGGGACACCTGGGGACATCATTGGGGGCACCTGGGGACACCTGGGGACATCTGGGCACACCTGGGGACATCACTGGGGACACATTGGGGACATCATTGGGGACGTCAGCGAGCTGCTCACGGGGTCAGGGCACACCTGGGGACACCTGGGAACATCATTGGGGACATTGGGGACATCATTGGGGACACTTTGGGGACACACTGGGGACATCACAGGGACCTTGGGGACACCTGGGGACACACTGGGGACACTTTGGGGACTCCTGGGGACCTTGGGGACACATTGGGGACATCATTGGTGACGTCAGCGAGCTGCTCACGGGGTCAGGGCACACCTGGGGACACCGTGGGGACACCTGGGGACATTGGGGACACATTGGGGACATCATTGGTGACGTCAGCGAGCTGTTCATGGGGTCAGGGCACACCTGGGGACAACACTGGGGACACCTGGGGACACCTGGGGACATCACTGGGGACATTGGGGACATCATTGGGGACGTCAGCGAGCTGCTCACGGGGTCAGGGCACACCTGGGGACACCTGGGGACATCATTGGGGGCACCTGGGGACACCTGGGGACATCTGGGCACATCTGGGGACATCATTGGGGACATTGGGGACACCTTGGGGACGTCATTGGTGACGTCAGCGAGCTGCTCACGGGGTCAGGGGACACCTGGGGACACCTGGGGGACACTGGGGACACCTTGGGGACATCATTGGGGACATCATTGGTGACGTCAGCGAGCTGCTCACGTGGTCAGGGCACACCTGGGGACACCTGGGGACATCATTGGGGACACCCTGGGGACATCACAGGGACCTTGGGGACACCTGGGGACACACTGGGGACACTTTGGGGACACCTGGGGACATTGGGGACACCTTGGGGACATCAGCGAGCTGCTCACGGGGTCAGGGCCCACCTGGGGACATCATAGGGACCTTGGGGGACACCTGGGGACATTGAGGACACCTGGGGACACTTTGGGGACACCTGGGGACATTGAGGACACCTTGGGGACATCACAGGGACCTTGGGGACACTGAGGGCACTGGGGAAACGAGACCTGGGGACACTTCAGAGTTGTCACCTGTCCCCTGAGTTGTCACCTGTCCCCTGAGTTGTCACCTGTCGTGTCCCCTCAGGGACCTGGTCCTGTCCGAGAGCGAAGCGGAGCCCGACGGGGCCCAGAACGTTCTGGAACTGCCCCAGAAATGCTCCGGGCGTGGGAACGCGGTGACGCAACAGAGCGCCGTGAGACTCACCGAGGTGACAATGGGGACATTACTGGGGACAATGGGGACACGGAGGGGACAATGGGGGGACAATGGGGACACTGAGGGGACAATGGGGACACTGCCGTGTCCCCATTGTCCCCTCAGTGTCCCCATTGTCCCCACTGTCCCCTCAGTGTCCCCTCAGTGTCCCCCCACTGTCCCCATTGTCCCCAATGTCCCCTCACTGTCCCCATTGTCCCCTCAGTGTCCCCATTGTCCCCATTGTCCCCTCAGTGTCCCCAATGTCCCCATTGTCCCCTCAGTGTCCCCATTGTCCCCTCAGTGTCCCCATTGTCCCCAATGTCCCCTCACTGTCCCCATTGTCCCCTCAGTGTCCCCTCAGTGTCCCCAATGTCCCCTCAGTGTCCCCTCAGTGTCCCCAATGTCCCCATTGTCCCCTCACTGTCCCCATTGTCCCCTCAGTGTCCCCTCAGTGTCCCCAATGTCCCCTCACTGTCCCCTCAGTGTCCCCTCTGTCCCCCCTGTCCCTGTCACAGATCGGGCCCCGTCTGACGCTGCAGCTGCTGAAGGTGGAGGAGGGGCTGGGCCAGGGCAACGTCCTGTACCACGGGCTGGGTGAGTGACACACCTGGGGACAGGTGAGGGGACACACCTGGGGGAGGGACACACCTGGGGACAGGTGAGGGGACACACCTGGGTGAGGGACACACCTGGGGACAGGTGAGGGGACACCTGGGGACACACCTGGGACAGGTGAGGGACACCTGGGTGAGTGACACACCTGGGACAGGTGTGTCCCAGGTGTATCCCAGGTGATCACAGGTGTGTTAAGGTGATCACAGGTATGCCCAGGTGATCTCAGGTGTATCCCAGGTGATCACAGGTGTATCCAGGTGTATCCCAGGTGATCATCGGTGTGTTAAGGTGATCACAGGTGTATCTCAGGTGTGTCCCAGGTGTATCCCAGGTGATCACAGGTATGCCCAGGTGATCTCAGGTGTATCCCAGGTGATCACAGGTGTGCCCAGGGGTATCTCAGGTGTATCCCAGGTGATCACAGGTATGCCCAGGTGATCTCAGGTGTATCCCAGGTGATCACAGGTGTGTTAAGGTGATCACAGGGGTATCTCAGGTGTGCCCAGGGGTATCTCAGGTGTATCCCAGGTGATCACAGGTGTGCCCAGGTGTATCCCAGGTGTATCCCAGGTGATCACAGGTGTGTTTCCCGTGCAGCCCCCAAAGGTGAGGCGGAGCTGCGGGAGCTGCTGGCCCGGAAGGAGCAGAAGCTGCAGGTGAGGGCGGAGCGGCGCCGCCAGCAGGAGCAGAACCTGGAGCGCAAACGGCAGCAGCGGCTGCAGCACAGGTGAGGCTCAGGTGAGGGCTCAGGTGTGCCAGGAACCCATGGGAGGGACACAGGTGAAGGTTCAGGTGTTCCAGGAGCTCAGGTGAGGGTGGCAGGGGGGCTCCCAGGTGAGAAAGGTCACACAGGTGACAGGTGAAGCAGCCTGGCCAGGTCCATCCCCAGGTGTTCTCTCACCTGTCCCCTCTCACCTGTCTGTTCCCCACAGGGAGCGCAGCCTGGCAGGGATGGGCCGGGCCACAGGTGGCCCAGGTGACACCAGAGGTGGCCCAGGTGACCCCACAGGTGACAGCGACGTCGAGGACCCCGGCGCACCTGAGCCAGGTGAGGCGGAGCCGTCGGACGAGGACGACGCCGAATATTACAGAGAGGAGCTGGGGGAGGAGCCTGACACAGGTGAGAGGGACGGGGGAGGGGACAGGTGAGCTGGGGGGGGAGGGAGGAAAGACATTTCAGGGTGTCCAGGTGAGTTTAGGGTCCAGGTGAGTTTGGGATTCAGGTGAGTTGTGGAAGGGACAAGGAAATGTTGAGGTTTCCTGGTCCTGGGTGAGTGACACACCTGGGACAGGTGAGGGATCCAGGTGAAGTTTGAGCAGGGGAGAAAAGGAAATGTTGGGATTTCCAGGTGAAGTTTGGGATCCAGGTGAGCTTGGGGGGATCCAGGTAGAAAATTTGGGGATTTTCAGGTGAGTTTTGGAGTTCCCAGGTGAGGTTGGGGGGGTCCAGGTGAGTTTAGGGGGGAGAGAAGAAAATTTTGGGATGTCCAGGTGAGTTTTGGCGTGGTCCAGGTGATTTTTTCCAGGTGGGTTTGGGATCCAGGTGAGTTTGGGGGGAGGGATGGAAATGTTGGGATTTCCAGGTGAGTTTTGGGGGGGATCCAGGTGAGTTTGGGGGGGACAAAAGGAGATTTTTGTGCCGGAAGTGGCTGATGACACCAAAATCCCTGAATTTCCGTGATTTGGGATCAAAGTAAACGCTCTGACACTTCCGGCCCCGCCCCGCAAACCCTGAGATTTTACCCCAAATTCCGTTTTTATTCTTCCCAAATCCCCATTCCCCTTTAATTCCATTTTCCTCCCCATTTTTTTCTTCCTAAATCCCAAATTTTCCCCCCAAATCCCAACTTTTTCCACCCCAAATCCCATTTTTCCCCTCTGAATTCCCATTTTTTCCTCTCTGAATTCCCATTTTTTTCCCCCCTAAATTCCCATTTTTTCCTCTCTGAATTCCCGTTTTTTCCTCTCTGAATCCCCTTTTTTTCCCCCCCCGAATTCCCAATTTTTCCCCCCTCTGAATTCCCATTTTTTCTCCTCTGAATTCCCATTTTTTTCTCTTTTTTTCCCCAGATTTGTTCCCTGGCAGCTCCAAGAGGAAGCGAAGCCCCTCGGCCGCTCCCGGAGCTCGGAAACGACGGAAGAAAAACCCGAAATTCCAACCTGGAACCCCGAAATTCCAACCTGGAACCCCGAAATTCCAACCTGGAAACCCAAAATCCCGACATGGAACCCCAAAATCCAAACACAGAACCCCAAAATCCCGACCTGGAACTTCAAAATCTCACCCAGGATCCCAAAAATCCGGATCCAGAACCCCCAAATCCCGACCTGGAACCCCAAAATCACATCCAGGATCCCAAAAATCCCAACCTGGAACCCCAAAATTCAAACACAGAACCCCAAAATCCGGATCCAGAACCCCAAAAACCCAACCTGGAACCCCCAAATCCCACCCAGGACACCCCAAAAACCCCAAATCCCGCCGTGGGACGCTCCTGACCCCCCGGAAAATCCCAAATTTCCAACGGCCTGGAAAGGCCCAGAAAGGGAAAAACTGAGGGGGGGAAAAAAAATTTGGGAATTTGGGACCCCCCTGATCCCGCTGGGATTGGGAATTTGGGGTCCCCTGGAATTTTGGGATCTTCCAGAAGAATTTTGGGATTTCCCAGAAGAATTTCGGGATCTCCAGAAGATTTTTGGGGATCCCAAAGGGGAAATTTCTGGATTTCCAGAAGATTTTTGGGATCCCCTTTTCACCTTTTCCCTGCTGGGATCGCCCAAATCTTGGGGAAAAACCCCAAAATGGGAAAAAAATCCCAAAAAATGGGGAGAAACTCCCAAAAAATGGGGGAAAACTCTCCCAAAAAACTCTGGGAATAAAGTTGGATCCACCTCCAGGGCCTCGTGTCGCTCTTTTTTTTTTTTTCCAGGAAAAAATTCCATTTTTCCCACCCAAAATCTCCAGTTTCCCTCCATAAATTCCCATTTTCCAGCCCCAAACTCCTCTTCCCAACAAAAATTTTTTTTTTACCCGAAATTCCTTCTTTCCCCATCCAAAATTCCCGTTTTTTCCCAGCAAAACTCCCATTTAACTCCAGAATTCCCGTTTTTTCTGCCGAAGTCCCACTTCCCCCTCCCAAAATTCGTTTTCCCGTCCAAATTTCCCGTTTTTCCACCCGAAATTCCCATTTTTCCTCCCAAATTTCCCGTTTTCCCACCCAATATTTCAATTTTTCCTCCCAAATTTCCCGTTTTCCCATCCAAAATTCCCGTTTTTCCTCCCGAAATTCCCGTTTTCCCATCCAAAATTCCCATTTTTCCTCCCGAAATTCCCGTTTTTTCCCAGCTGGAAGCCTCGGGCTGTGCCCAAATCCCAGAACCCGGGGCTTTATTGAACCAGAACCAAACTGGGACCGAACTGGGACCAAACTGGGACCGAACCGGGGCCGAACTGGGAGCGGCTCAGTTGGTTGAGGGCCTGGGGGGGGGAAGAAAAGGAGAGTCAGGACAGGTGAGAGGGACCCCCAGGTGTGCCCAGGTGTGTGCAACCCCCCCAGGTGTGCCCAGGTGAATTCCCAGGTGTGCCCAGGTGTGTTTAACCCCCCCCAGGTGTGCCCAGGTGAATTCCCAGGTGTGTGTAACCCCCCAGGTGAGTTCCCAGGTGTGCCCAGGTGAGTGCCCAGGTGTGCCCAGGTGCGCACTTGGCCCACTCCACGTTGAGGATGAGGTGGGTGTGACAGCACTGAGTGCCCAGGTGAGTTCCCAGGTGTGCCCCAGGTGTGTGTAACCCCCCCAGGTGTGGCCAGGTGAGTTCCCAGATGTGTGTAACCCCCCAGGTGAGTTCCCAGGTGTGCCCAGGTGCGCACTTGGCCCACTCCACGTTGAGGATGAGGTGGGTGTGACAGCACTGAGTGCCTAGGTGTGTGCCCAGGTGTGCCCAGGTGTGTGTACCCCCCCCAGGTGTAACCCAGGTGTGCCCAGGTGCGCACTTGGCCCACTCCACGTTGAGGATGAGGTGGGTGTGACAGCACTGAGTGCCCAGGTGAGTTCCCAGGTGTGCCCCAGGTGTGTGTAACCCCCCCAGGTGTGGCCAGGTGAGTTCCCAGATGTGTGTAACCCCCCAGGTGAGTTCCCAGGTGTGCCCAGGTGTGTGTAATCCCCCCAGGTGAGTTCCCAGGTGTGCCCCAGGTGTGTGTAACCCCCCCAGGTGAGTTCGCAGGTGTGCCCAGGTGAGTTCCCAGGTGTGCCCAGGTGTGCCCAGGTGTGCCCAGGTGCGCACTTGGCCCACTCCACGTTGAGGATGAGGTGGTCGTAGCCGAAGCCCGACACCCCCGCGATCGCTCGCGCCGCGTCCTCGCGCCGGTGGAAACTGATAAAGGCAAAACCCTGGGGAAAAACGGGAAAAATAATGGGAAAATGGGAAAAATGGGGGGAAAATGGGAAAATCAGAGGGAAAAATGAGGGAAATGGGGAAAAATGGGGGGAAAAATGGGAAAAATCAGAGTGAAAAATGGGGGAAAAATTGGGAAAATGGGGGAAAAGATGATGGGGAAAAAATGGGGGAAAAATGGGAAAATCAAGAGTGAAAAATGGGCGAAAAAATGGGGGAAAATGAGGAAATCAGAGGGAAAAATGGGGGGAAAAATGGGGAAAAAATGAGGAAAAAATGGGGGAAATTGGGAAAATGGCGAAATTGGGAAAAATGGGGGAAAATTGGGAAAAATAGGGGAAATCAGAGTGAAAAATGAGGAAAAAAATGGGGAAAAATGGGGGAAAAATGGGGGGAAAAGGGAAAATCGGAGACAAAAACGGGGAAAAATGGGAAACATGGGGTAAAAAAATGGGGGGAAATGGGGAAAAAACTGGGAAAAATGAGGGAAAAGATTGGGGAAAAACGGAGTAAAAAATGGGGGAGGGGGGAAATGGGTAAAAAACGGGAAAATCGGATGGAAAAACGGGGGGAAAAAACCGCAGGAAACGGGACAAAGCAGGAGCGGGGCCGTGCCCAGGTGTGCCCAGGTGTGCCCAGGTGTGGCACTGACCTTGGACTGGCCCGTGGTCTTGTCCTTGGCCAGGTAGATGCGGGAGATGGAGCCGAAGGGGCGGAAGAGCTCCTGCAGGTCGGTCTCGCGCGTGTCCTCCGACAGGTTGGTGACGCGGATGGTGGCGTTGTCATCGGCTGCCCGCAGGTGAGGGCGGCCTCAGGTGAGCCCAGCGGGGCCCCAGGTGTCCTCGAGAGCGTCCCCACAACCTCCCCCCCCCCCCCACAGCAGCGCTCAGGTGTTCCCAAAGCGCCCCCCCCCCACCCAGGTGTGGTTTCTTTGTCCCAGGTGTGCCCAGAGTCCCCCAGGTGTGTCCCAGGTGTGCTCAGGTGTCCCTAGGTGGGGTTTTTTCTATTCCAGGAGTGTCCTCGGAGCCCCCCAGGTGTGTTCTTTATTCCCCTCAGGTGTGCCTAGGTGTGTTTTTACCCCCCCCCCAGGTGTGCCCAGAGTCCCCCAGGTATCCCAAGAAGAGCTCAGGTGTTTCCAAAGCCCCCCCAGGTATGTCCCAGGTGTGGTTTTTTACCCCCCCCAGGTGTCTCCCAGATGTGTTTTTACCCCCCAAGGTGTGCCCAGGTATGTTTTTACCCCCTCAGGTGTAGTTCTCACCCCCCCAGGTGTGCCCAGGTGTGCTCACCTCGGCGGTTGGGCTGCACAGACACCCCTCGCCGGCTGGCCAGGTGGCCCAGGTGTGGTTTTTACCCCCCCAGGTGTCTCCCAGGTGTGTTTTTACCCCCTCAGGTGTAGTTCTCACCCCCCCAGGTGTGCCCAGGTGTGCCCAGGTGTGCTCACCTCGGCGGTTGGGCTGCATGGACTCCCCACGTCGGCTGGCCCCGTCCCTCAGGCTGGGTGGGACGTACTTGCCCGTCTTGCTCACCTGAGCAGCCACCGGCTCTGGCTCTGCAGGTGAGACAGGTGAGGGACAGGTGAGACAGGTGAGGGACAGATGGGACAGGTGAGAGGGGAAAAGGACAGGTGGGACAGGTGAGGACAGGTGAGAACTCTCAGGAGGGACAGGTGAGAGGGACAGGTGAGACTTCAACTGCTCCCAAGCCCTGTGACCTCACACAGAAACGGGAAAAAGGAGGGAAAAAATTCCCAAAATTCCCCCCCAAAAAATGGGGATTTGAGGTTCCTGGGAGTTTTTCCTTCTCACCTGTGGACACCCCCAGGTGCTCAGGGGCCACCACAGGGACCCTTCGGGGCCACCACAGGGACCTTTGGGGCCACCACAGGGACCCCTGGGGCCACATAACCGAACAAAAACAGGGAAAAAGTGGGAAAAAGGTGGGAAAAAGGTGGAAAAAAATTCCCAGAATTTGGATTTGGGGTTCCTACCCCCAGGGAGTTTCTCCTTCTTCCCCGTGGACAGCCCCAGGTGCTCAGGGGCCACCAAAGGGACCCCTGGGGCCACCACAGGGACCTTTGGGGCCACCACAGGGACACTGGGACCACGTAACTGAACAAAAACAAGGAAAAATTGGGAAAAAAGTGGGAAAAAAGTGGGAAAAAGGCAGGAAAAAGGTGGAAAAAAATCTAAAAATCAGAATTTGGGGTTCCTACCCCCAGGGAGTTTCTCCTTCTCCCCCGTGGACAGCCCCAGGTGCTCAGGGGCCACCACAGGGACCCCTGGGGCCACCACAGGGACCTTTGGGGCCACCATAACCGAACAAAAACAGGGAAAAATTGGGAAAAAAGTGGGAAAAAGGTGGAAAAAAATTGCAAAAATCAGAATTTGGGGTTCCTACCCCCAGGGAGTTTCTCCTTCTCCCCCGTGGACAGCCCCAGCTGCTCGGCCAGCTCCTTCTGCATGGGCCCCAGCGTGTCCTTGTAGGGGCAGCGCGTGGTCCAGTGGTCGCCCTTGCAGATGCGGCAGGACACGATCTTCTGGCCCTTGAGCTTGTTCATGGGGTCCTCCTCCTCCTGGCAGTTCAGGTCCTGCGGGACAGGTGAGCACACCTGAGCACACCTGGGCACACCTGAGCACACCTATGACACAGCTATGGCACAGCTAGGGACACTGGGGACACAGGTGGGCATGGGGCACACCCAGGGATGTTCATGGGTTTCTCCTCCTCCTGGCAGTTCAGGTCCTGTGGGACAGGTGAGCACACCTGAGCTTCTATACTTGGGCAGGAACACACCTGGACCCCCATACCTGGGCTTGGACACACCTGGGTCACACCTGGTCACATGTGAGCTCCTGCACTTGGGCAGGGACACACCTGGGGACACTCCTAGGGCACAGCTGGGACACACCTGAGCCCCTCTACCTGGGCAAGGACACACCTGGGTCACTCCTGAGTCCTTATACCTGGGCAAGGACACACCTGAGCCCCTCTACCTGGGCATGGACACACCTGGGGCACACCTGAGGTCACACCTGTCCCCACCTGTCCCCACCTGTCCCTACCTCCTTGCTGGTGATGAAGGTCATGAAGACGTCGTCGCTCACGGTCGTCGTGGCCACGTTGGGCCCGGGGGCGTCGAACTCGGAATTCCCAAATTTCTTCCAGTTCTGGGGGGAGAAAATGGGGAAAAGGAACCTGAAAATCCAATTTATCTCATTCCCAGGTGAATCCCACTCCCAGGTAAATCCCATTTTTCCCCGTTCCCAGGTAAATCCCATTTTTTTCCCCATTCCCAGGTAAATCCCATTTTCCCCATTCCCAGGTAAATCCCATTTCCAGGTAAATCCCATTTTCCCCATTCCCAGGTAAATCCCATTCCCAGGTAAATCCCATTTTCCCCATTCCCAGGTAAATCCCATTCCCAAGTAAATCCCATTTTCCCATGCCCAGGTAAATCCCATTTCCCCATGCCCAGGTAAATCCCATTCCCAGGTAAATCCCATTTTCCCATTCCCAGGTAAATCCCATTTCCAGGTAAATCCCATTTTCCCATTCCCAGGTAAATCCCATTTTCCCATTCCCAGGTAAATCCCATTTCCCCCTGCCCAGGTAAATCCCATTTTCCCATGCCCAGGTAAATCCCATGCCCAGGTAAATCCCATTTTCCCATGCCCAGGTAAATCCCATGCCCAGGTAAATCCCATTTTTCCCCATTCCCAGGTAAATCCCATTCCCAGGTAAATCCCATTCCCAGGTAAATCCCATTTTTCCCCATTCCCAGGTAAATCCCATTCCCAGGTAAATCCCATGCCCAGGTAAATCCCATTTTCCCCTCACCTTGCGCCGGGCCACGGCCTTGGAGGCTTTGCGGGTCTCGATCCGGAACGTTCGGATGATCTGGGAGTGAAAAAATTCGGGATTGGGGCCAAAATCCCCAAATTTGGGAATTCCTGAAGCATCTGATCCCAATAAATCCCAAATTTGGGGTCCTCAGGTGATGAATTTGGGGATTCTTGGAGCACCTGAACCCAAAAAATCCCAAAATTGGGATTCAAAGGTGCCAATTTTAGGGCTCAGGTGCTAAATTTGACTCACCTGGAGCACCTGAGCTCCACAGGAGCCAAATTTGGGGTTCAGAGGCGCCAGATCTGGAGCTCAGGTGCCAAATTTGAGGCTGAGGTGGCACCTGCAGGCTCCGAGGTGCCCACCTGTGCCCACCTGTGCCACCTGTGCCCACCTTGACCTTGCGCCCGTCCTCCTCCTCGCGGTACTCGGTGATGGTTTTGATGTTGCCATTGACGACCTCCTTGGGGGATGGGAGGGGCCCTGGGGACAGCCACAGGTGAGCCCAGGTGTGTCCTTTCCCCCCCACATGTTGTCCCAGGTATGTCCCAGGTGTCCCCAGGTGTGTCCCTCCCCACCAGGTGTCCCCCCAGGCATGTCGTTCCCCCCCAGGTATCCCCCCAGGTGTCCACCCAGGTGTGTTCCTCCCCCCCCAGGTGTGTCCCTCTCCCCCAGGTGTGTCCCTCCCCCCCAGGTGTGTCCCTCCCCCCCCCCAGGTGTGCCAGTCTCACCTCCCTTGAGCAGCTCGGCCTCGGCACTGGAGGGGCCTCCCAGGACCCCGGGCAGGGGCAGGTCCTTCAGCAGCTCACTGGTGATTACCTTGTCTGAGGGACAGGTGAGGTCACCTGGGCTCAGGTACAGCCTCACCTGGGCCAGGTATCCCAGAACCACCCCCTCACCTGGGCACAGGTAACCCCTCTCACCTGGCCAAGTCACCCCAGCCTTGCCCAGCCCCTAGAACGGCTCTTTGTCCCAAAGGACACAGGTGCCACCCCTGCCAGGTGTCCCACCTGACAGGTCCCACAGGTGTCCCAGGTGTCACTCACCATCCTCTCCTCCCTCCTCCTCCACCTGGTCAGCCCAGCTGGGCTTGGAGCTGTGGGGACAAAATGGCCTCAGATCCCGGTCCTGTCCCCTCCCCGTGCCACCCTCAGCGTCCCTGTGTCCCCTCCTGTCCCTGTGCCACCCTCAGTGTCCCCGTGTCCCCTCCTGTCCCCGGGCCACCCTCAGCGTCCCTGTGTCCCCTCCTGTCCCTGGGCCACCCTCAGTGTCCCTGTGTCCCCTCCTGTCCCTGTCCCACCCTCAGTGTCCCTGTGTCCCCTCCTGTCCCCGGGCCACCCTCAGCGTCCCTGTGTCCCCTCCTGTCCCTGGGCCACCCTCAGCGTCCCTGTGTCCCCTCCTGTCCCTGGGCCACCCTCAGCGTCCCTGTGTCCTTTTCCTGCCCCTGTGTCCCCTCCGTGTCCCCTCCGTCCCCTCTCATGTCACTCTCAGTGTCCCTCTGTCCTCAATGTCCCCCCCCCATGCCGCCCCCTTCCCCTCACGGCCACAGCCTCGCCCGAAGCCCCCCGGGACCCCCGGGGCACCGGATCGGGACCGACCGGGACCCTTGGGACACCGGATCGGCACCGACCAGGCCCCACAACCGGGGGGACTCCCTGCCCGACCAGGCCCCGCCAGGCCCCGCCGTGGCCTCGCTCCCGGATCCCAGATCCCACTCCTGATCCCAGTTCCCGGTCCCCGTTCCCGGTCCCAGCTCCCGATTTCGGTTCCCGTTCCCATCCCAGCTCCCGTTCCCGGTACCCCCTCACAGCCACAGGCCCGCTGCCCCCGTTACGTCCCCCCGCCGCTCCCGATCCACCCCCAACCCCATTCCCGCCGCCAATCCCGGTTCCCAACCCCAATCCCGGTTCCCAACCCCAATCCCGGTTCCCGGCGCCCTTCCCGGCGTCGTTCCCGCCGTCTCCCCCGCCCTCACTCGTAATCCCCGGTCGGCATCGCCTCCACCACCCTCACGCCGCCACACCGGAAAGGCCGGCAGCCACTTCCGGCCGGTGTACGTCACTTCCGGCGGAGGGAGGCGGGAAAGCGCCGCGCGCGGGGCATGGCGGGAAGCGGTTGCTAAGCAACGGCTCTATGAGGCCTGCGGCCTACTCGTAGCGCGGCGGGAGAGAATTGTTTATAATTTATAGGCGCGATTTATTCGAAGAAATATTACAACATATAAAAACTACATAAAGTATCGAGTTCCACCTTGTACAAAGCGGCCGCGGGGGGTTCGGTACAATGCGATAAAAACGGGGGAGCGGGGCCCGGGCCCTGAGGGGGTTGAGGGGAGGTTGGAGCAGCACAGAGAGCGTGGAGGGAGGGGAATTTAAAAAAAATTTAAAAATAAACAAAAGGAAAACAGGAAAAAAAAAGGAAAAAAAAAAAAGGCAGGAAAAAAGTTTTAAAAACCCAAGGGGAAAAGAAGGGGCTAAAAATTAAAAAACGGGGGGGAAAAAAAGAGAAAAAATAGAAAAAAAAAAAAGGGAAAAAAAAATTAAAAAATGCCAAAGCAAAGCAAAAAAGCCAAAATCATCCCCAAATCAGCCAGGCCGCGCCCTCCATCCCCCCCGGTGTCTCCATGTCCGGCGTCCGTGGCTCAGCCGGCCGCTTCCATCGGCTCCTGCGGCGCCACGCGGGGCCCTGGGGGACAATGGGGCTGTGGTGACACCACGGGACACCGCGGGGACACCGCGGGGACACCGCGGGGACACCACGGGTCACTCACCGGCCGTGTCCTGGCGCAGTTTGGCCACAGCGCAGGCCTTGATCTCCAGCCCGATGGCCTTGGCCAGGGGAGGTGGCACCGCGTTACCCACCTGGGGACAGAGAGACAGAGGGACAATGGGCACCAGGACATGGGGCAGAGAGATAGGGGACAGAGGGACAATGGGACAGAGGGACAATGGACACCAGGACACAGGACAGAGGGACAGGGGACAGAGGGACAATGGGCACCACGACATGGGACAGAGGGACAGGGGACAGAGGGACAGGGGACAGAGGGACAATGGGCACCACGACATGGGACAGAGGGACAGGGGACAGAGGGACAGGGGACAGAGGGACAATGGACACCAGGACACGGGACAGAGGGACAGGGGACAGAGGGACAAAGGGATAGGGGACAATGGGCACCACAACACGGGGCAGAGGGACAGGGGACAGAGGGACAAGAAGACAATGGACACGGGACAAAGGGACAATGGACATCAGGACAAGAGGACACTGGACACTGGGAAATAGGACAATGGATATTGGACCATGGGGACAATGGGACACAGGATACAGGGACAAAGGGACAAAAGGACCATGGGGACAGTGGGGACAAAGGGACACAGGACAGTGGGACAATAGGGACAGTGGGATAAAGGGACAAAGGGACAATGGGGACAATGGGGACAGTGGGGACAGTGGGACACAGGATAAAGGGACCATGCGGACAGTGGGACAATGGGACACAGGACAGTGGGACAATGGGGACAGTGGGATAAAGGGACAAGGGGACAATGGGGACAGTGGGACAGTGGGACACAGGACAGTGGGACAATGGGGACAGTGGGACAATGGGACACAGGATAAAGGGAACATGGGGACAGTGGGACAAAGGGATAATGAGGAAAATGAGACAAAGGGACAATGGGGACAGTGGGACAATGGGACACAGGACAGTGGGACAATGGGGACAGTGGGACACTGGGGACACTGGGGACACCTGGCCCCCCCACCTGTCTGTGCTTGTCCAGGATGTTGCCGAAGAGCCGGAAGGTGTCGGGGAAGCCCTGGGATCGGGCGCACTCGCGCACGCTGACCACGCGGTGCTGCTCGGGGTGCAGCACCCGGCCCTGCAACGGCACCGCCCACACACTGCGACAGGGGGCCAGGGAGGCCACCACACACTGCCCTGGTGGCCACCACACACTGCCCTGGTGGCCACTGATGGCCACCACACACTGCCCTGGTGGCCACCACACACTGCCCCTGGTGACCACTCATGGCCACCACAGACTGCCCCTGGTGGCCACCACAGACTGCCCCTAGTGACCACCACAGACTGCCCTGATGGCCACCACAGACTGCCCTGATGGCCACTGATGGCCACCACAGACTGCCCTGGTGGCCACCAGAGACTGCCCCTGGTGACCACCACAGACTGCCCTGGTGACCACCACAGACTGCCCCTGGTGACCACTGATGGCCACCAGAGACAGCTCTTGGTGACCACTGATGGCCACCAGAGACAACCCTTGAGACACTGATAACCACCAGACCTGACCATTGGTGACCATCAAACCCAACCCTTGAGACGTTGGTGACCACAGGCCACCACCAATGGCTGGGACAACGATGACCAGTGACCACCACCAATGACTGGGACAATGATGACCAATGGCCACCACCAATGGCTGGGACAACGATGACCAGTGGCCACCACCAATGACTGGGACAACAATGACCAGTGGCCACCACCAATGATTGGGACAACGATGACCAGTGGCCACCACCAAAGATTGGGACAACAATGACCAGTGGCCACCACCAATGGCTGGGACAACGATGACCAGTGGCCACCACCAATGGTTGGGACAACGGTGACCAGTGACCACCACCAATGGCTGGGACGACAATGACCAGTGGCCACCACCAATGGTTGGGACAACGGTGACCAGTGGCCACCACCAATGGTTGGCACAACGATGACCAATGGCCACCACCAATGGCTGGGACAACAATGACCAGTGGCCACCACCAGTGGCTGGGACAACGATGACCAGTCACCAATGACTGGGACAACGATGACCAGTGGCCACCACCAATGGCTGGGACGACAATGACCAGTGGCCACCATGGCAGCCGCCGGCCGTGGCCGCGCTCGCCGTGGCGCACCTGCTTGCCCATGGGCTCGGGGTTGGTGACGGTGGTGCTGAAGAAGCCGTCCCACTCGAGGCGCCCGTAGAGGCCGGCCCAGTGGTTGTGCCGGTTGCCGGTGTGCGGGAGGCACCACGGGATGAGCGTGTTGAACTGCCGGTCGGCCGGGTCGCACGGCTTCCCTGGGAAACGCCAAATAAAAACTCAAAAAAGCACAAAATTTGGGAAAAAAGGCAAAACCTATCGGCGTGGGGATGTGTTTTTTGGAGATCCACCACTGTCAGAGCCGGTCTGGAGTTCCCTCATTTGCCCCGTGACCACTGTGAGGATGGAGGCTGTCCCAAGGACCTCCACCTGCTTCTGGACAGGTGTTCTGGCCCAGGTGGATGCTGGCCCAGGGACTGTTTGCAGGTGTGCTGTGCTGGCCCTGCTGTCCACGGTACAGGTAACTGCACCTGCAGCTGCTTCTGGAGCCCCACTGCACGTTCTGTCTGGCCCATAAATCTCCAGACTCCACTCGCTTTGGAAAAGGACTCTGGGGAAACCTGTGAGATCCCCCCACTGAAGACGAGTCTGGTGGCTGGGACCACGAGGACCCCAGAGTCTACTGGACCAGAACACGAGGATCCCGGTGTCTATTGGGCCACATCACAAGGACACCAGAGTCTACTGGACCAGACCACAGGGACCCCAATGTCTATAGGACCAGATCACGAGGACCCCGGAGTCTACTGGGCCAGACCACGAGGATCCCAGTGTCTCTTGGACCAGACCATGAGGATCCCAGTATCTATTGGCTGGGATCATGAAGACCCCAGTATCTACTGGACCAGACCATGAGGACATTGGCACCTATTGGGCAAGACCACAGGGACCCCAATGTCTACTGGACCATACCATGAGGACCCCAGTGTCTATTGGACCAGACCACGAGGATCTTGGAGTCTACTGGGCCAGACCACGAGGATCTTGGTATCTATTGGGCCACATCACAAGGATCCTGATGTCTCTTGGACCAGACCATGAAGACCCCGGTATCTATTGGGCCAGACCACAGGGACCCCAATGTCGATAGCACCAGACCATGAGGACCCCAGTGTCTATTGGACCAGACCACGAGGATCTTGGTATCTATTGGGCCAGATCATGAAGATCCCAGTGTCTACTGGACCATACCATGAGGATTTTGGTATCTATTGAGCCAGATCACAAGGACACCGGAGTCTACTGGACCAGACCATGAAAACCCCAGTATCTACTGGACCAGACCATGAGGACCCTGGAATCTATTGGGCCAGACCATGAGGATCCCGGTGTCTATTGGGCCAGACCATGAGGATTTTGGTATCTATTGAGCCAGATCACAAGGACACTGGAGTCTACTGGACCAGACCATGAGGACCCTGATGTCTCTTGGACCAGACCATGAAGACCCCAGTATCTACTGGACCAGACCATGAGGACCCTGGAATCTATTGGACCAGACCACAAGGACCCTGATGTCTCTTGGACCAGCCCACAGGAACACCCACCCCATCTATCAGCAACCCCCCCCTACCCCCCCGTCCTCTCTCCTTCCTCCTTCCTTTAACCCCCCCCTCTACCTCAACCCCCATCCGCCCTCACTCAACCAAACCCCCCCCACTCCCTCATTTCCTCCCTGTGCCTGTTGCACCTTGGAGACCAAACCCCCCCCCGGGGACCCCCCCCCCACTGCAGTGCGCTCACCCTCGGCGCAGGAGCAGACGCCGCGCAGGGCGCCGCAGCTGCTGCGCCCGTTCTTGCGCTCGTGGTGGGTGTAGCGCAGCTTGCGGGTGGTGGTGCCGTCCGACAGCCGCACCTCGATGTTGGGCAGGTCCCTCCAGTCCGAGCCCGGGGCCAGCGGGATGTGCCGCATCCGAGCCGCCACCAGAGCGCTCATGTCCTGCCCGCGACCGCCCGGCGTCACCGCGGGGCCGCGGGGGACAACTGGGGGGTGTTGGGGACAACTGGGGGGTGTTGACAACCGGGGGATATTGGGGACCATGGGGGGATTTCTGGGACAATTGGGGGGTGTTGGGGACCATGGGGGCACTCTGGGGACAATTGGGGGGTGTTGGGGACCACCAGGGGATTTCTGGGACAATTGGGGGGTTTTGGGGATCATTGTTGGACATTGGGGACAACTGGGTGTCCAACCATTGGTGTCCAATCCTCCACCATTCCCAAACCTCCATTCCCAATCCTCCACCATTCCCAATCCTCCTCCATTCCCAATCCTCCACCATTCCCAATCCTCCTCCATTCCCAGCAGCTCCCCCGTGCCCGTTTTGTCTCCCTCTCCGCGTTCCCACCTTGCAGATGTGATCCCTGAGGATGGGCTGGTACTGGGAGCCGCGGATCTGGCGCTGGAACCACGACTGGGGCTCGCCGTTGTAGGAGATCTCCAGGGCGGAGGCGCCGTTGCGGATCTCGGGCAGGTCGGACATGGTGTCGCGCACGGTGATGGTGCGGAACGGCCCCGAGTACGTCCTGGGGGACACGGATCCCACCGGAATTCCCAAACAGGAATTCCCAACATGGAATTCCCAACATGGAGTTCCCAACACGGAGTTCCCAACATGGAATTCCCAACACGGAATTCCCAACACGGAATTCCCAACACGGAGTTCCCAACACGGAATTCCCAAACAGGAATTCCCAACACGGAATTCCCAACCAGGAATTCCCAAACAGGAATTCCCAACACGGAGTTCCCGACACGGAATTCCCAACACGGAGTTCCCGACACGGAATTCCCAACACGGAATTCCCAACCAGGAATTCCCAACACGGAGTTCCCAACGTGGAATTCCCAACACGGAATTCCCAACCAGGAATTCCCAACACGGAGTTCCCAACATGGAGTTCCCAACACGGAATTCCCAACCAGGAATTCCCAACACGGAGTTCCCAACACGGAGTTCCCAACACGGAATTCCCAACCTGGAATTCCCAACATCCAATCCCCAGTGCCCAATTCCCAAAGCAAAATTCCCAATTCAGAACTCCCAAAGCACAATCCCCAAGTGCCGAATTCCCAAACCAAACTCCCCAAATTCCCCAATTCCCAAACCCCAATTCCCAAATCTCAATTCCCAAACCCCAATTCCCAAATCCCAATTCCCAAACCCCAATCCCCAAATCCCAATTCCTAAATCTCAAATCCCAAATCCCGAATCCCAACTCCCAATCCCCCAAATCCCAAATCCCAGTTCCCAAATCCCAACCCCCAAATCCCGATTCCCAATCCCGATTCCCAATTCCCAGTCCCAATTCCCCAAACCCCAATTCCCGATCCCAACCCCAATCCCAATCCCAATTCCCAAATCCTGAATCCCAAATCCCAAATTCCAATTCCCAATCCCCAAATCCCAAAATTCCCAAACCCCAAATCCCCAATCCCCAAACCCCCAAAATTCCCCAAACCCCCAAATCCCAAACTCCCAATCCCCAATCCCCAAACCCCAAACCCCAATCCCCGTTTTCCCGTTTTCCCGTTTTTTCTCACCGGGTGATGTTGCTGACGAATTTCTTGTCGTCCACCACGACGCTGAGCTGGCAGGCGCGGGGGGCGAACACGTGCAGGGGCTCGGGGAACAGCGGCAAGCGCTCGCCCGGCGCGGCCGCCAGCACGATGGCGCGGCGGCGAGTCTGGGCCACGCCGTACTGGCCGGCCTGCGGACAACGGGGGGGGCTACTGAGGGCAACGGGGGGGCTACTGAGGGCAACGGGGGGGCTACTGGGCTACCATGGGACTGGGGGTGGCTACTGAGGGCAATGGGGCGGCTACAGGGCTACCATAGGGGAGGGGGTGGCTACTAAGGGCAAGGGAGTGGCTACAGGGCTACCATGGGGGAGGGGGTGGCTACAGGGCTACCATGGGACTGGGGGTGGCTACTAAGGGCAAGGGAGTGGCTACAGGGCTACCATGGGGGAGGGGGTGGCTACAGGGCTACCATGGGGGAGGGGGTGGCTACTGAGGGCAATGGGGCGGCTACAGGGCTACCATGGGGGTGGGGGTGGCTACAGGGCTAGCACAGTGCTGGGGGTGGCTACAGGGCTACCATGGGAGTGGGGGTGGCTACAGGGCTACCATGGGGGTGGGGGTGGCTACAGGGTTACTGAGGGCGGGGGAGTGGCTACAGGGCCAGCACAGTGCTGGGGGTGGCTACAGGAACACCCATGGGAGTGGGGTGGCTACAGGGCTACTGAGGGCAACGGGGTGGCTACAGGGCTACCATGGGAGTGGGGGTGGCTACAGGGCTACCATGGGAGTGGGAGTGGCTACAGGGCTACCATGGGGGAAGGGGTGGCTACAGGGCTAGCACAGTGCTGGGGGTGGCTACAGGGCTACCATGGGAGTGGGGGTGGCTACAGGGCTACTGAGGGCGGGGCAGTGGCTACAGGGCGAGCACAGGGCTGGGAATGGCTACAAGGACACCCACTGGGGTGGGAATGGCCATGAGGACACCCATGGGGAACTGGGAGGGGACAATTCCCGAGGGACAGGGCTGGGAATGTCCCCAAGGCCACCCAAGGGTCCTTTGGGCCCTGTCCCCTCTGGGAATGTCCCCAAAGCCACCCAAGGGTCCTTTGGGTCCTGTCCCCTCTGGGAATGTCCCCAAGGCCACCCAAGGGTCCTTTGGGTCCTGTCCCCTCTGGGAATGTCCCCAAGGCCACCCAAGTGTCCCCCCCTCCTTCGAGTGTGTCCAACCACCCCACTCCCCATTCCCAGCTGCCAATTCCCTCGGGAACGTCTCCCAAAGGGAACGAGGCGACCCAACGATTCCCAGGGTGCCAAAAACGATTTTTTTTTTTTTTTCCCCCCAAAAAAAATCGTCCCTGGAGGCTCACCTGGAGCACCCCGAAGGTGCACTGGTAGCCCATGCGCACCAGGCAGCGCAGGGTCAGCTTCAGCACCATGGACCTCTTGAAGGAGACGAAATTCCGGACGTTCTCCAGCAGGAAAAACCGCGGCCGGTAATAATCGCAGTAACTGAGGGGACAGGGGACACAGGGTGGGGACACTGGGGGGGACAGGGGACACTGGGGGGGGACAGGGGACACAGGGTGGGGACACTGGGGGGGACAGGGGACACAGGGTGGGGACAGGGGACACTGGGGGGGACAGGGGACACAGGGTGGGGACACTGGGGGGGACAGGGAACACTGGGTGGGACAGGGGACACAGGGTGGGGACACTGGGGGGCGACGGGGGGGGACAGGGGACACTGGGGGGGACACTGGGGGGAGACACTGGGGGGGGACAGGGGGCACAGGGTGGGGACACTGGGGGGGACAGGGGACACTGGGGGGGGACAGGGGACACTGGGGGGGACACAGGGTGGGGACAGGGGACACAGGGTGGGGACACTGGGGGGGACAGGGGACACTGGGGGGGGACAGGGGACACTGGGGGGGACACAGGGTGGGGACAGGGGACACAGGGTGGGGACACTGGGGGGGACAGGGGACACTGGGGGGGGACACTGGGGGGGGACAGGGGGCACTGGGGGGGACAGGGGACACAGGGTGGGGACACTGGGGGGGACAGGGGACACTGGGGGGGGACACTGGGGGGGGACACTGGGGGGGGACACTGGGGGGGGACACAGGGTGGGGACACAGGGTGGGGACAGGGGGCACTGGGGGGGGACAGGGGACACAGGGTGGGGACACTGCGGGGGGGACAGGGGGCACTGGGGGGGGACAGGGGACACTGGGGGGGGGACAGGGGACACTGGGGGGGGACACTGGGGGGGACAGGGGACACTGGGGGAGACAGGGGACACAGGGTGGGGACACTGGGGGGGACAGGGGACACTGGGGGGGGGGACAGGGGACACAGGGTGGGGACACTGGGGGGGGACAGGGGGCACTGGGGGGGACAGGGGACACAGGGTGGGGACACTGGGGGGGGGGACACTGGGTGGGGACAGGGGACACTGGGGGGGGACACTGGGGGGGGGTCACACCCCAAAAATCATCTCCAGGGGACACAGGATGGGGTCACACCCCCCAAAAATCATCTCCACATCAATGAGGGGACACCAGACAGGGTCAAACCCCCCAAAAATCATCTCCAGGGGACACTGGGTGGGGTCACACCCCCCAAAAATCATCTCCACACCAATGAGGGGGACACCAAAAAACTCCCCCAAAACTGCCGTGCTCACCCACCTGAGGAAGGAGACCACCAGGGAGTTCTTGAACTTGGAGTAGGTGCGGGAGTTGAAGCGGTTCATGCCGCTGAAGCCCTGGCAGGGGGGGCCACCACAGAGCATCTCCACATCGCCCTTCTGGGGCAGTTTCTGGCCCAAGGAATTGGTTTTCTCTCCTGCCATCACCAGCTTGAGCAGCACGTTGCAGTCCTCGGTGAACACCGTGGTGCCGGGGTTGTTGAGCCGGAACGCCTGCGCCGCCGGCTCCCACATCTCGATGGCCCAGAGCGTCTCTGACACTCCTGGGGGCAATGGGGATGGACATTCCCAGTGCCCATCCCAGTGCCCATCCCAGTGCCCATCCCAGTGCCCATCCCTGCCCATTCCCACATCTCGATGGCCCAGAGCGTCTCTGACACTCCTGGGGGCATGGACATTCCCAGTGCCCATCCCTCACCAATCCCAGTGCCCATCCCTGAGCAATCCCAGTGCCCATCCCTGAGCAATTCCAGTTCCCATCCCTGCCCATTCCCACATCTCGATGGCCCAGAGCGTCTCTGACACTCCTGAGGGGATGGGGATGGACATTCCCAGTGCCCATCCCAGTGCCCATCCCAGTGCCCATCCCTGCCCATTCCCACATCTCGATGGCCCAGAGCGTCTCTGACACTCCTGGGGGCAATGGGCATGGACATTCCCAGTGCCCATCCCTCACCAATCCCAGTGCCCATCCCAGTTCCCATCCCTGATCAGTCCCAGTGCCCATCCCTGCCTACTCCCAGTTCCCATTCCCACATCTCGATGGCCCAGAGCATCTCTGAGACTCCTGAGGGGTGGGGATGGACATTCCCAGTGCCCATCCCTGAGCAATCCCAGTTCCCATCCCAGTTCCCATCCCTGATGAGTCCCAGTTCCCATCCCAGTTCCCATCCCTGAACAATCCCAGTTCCCATTCCTGCCCATTCCCACATCTCGATGGCCCAGAGCGTCTCCAAGACTCCTGAGGGATGGGATGGGGATGGACATTCCCAGTTCCCATCCCTCCCCAATCCCAGTTCCCATTCCTGCCCATTCCCAGTTCCCATCCCAGTTCCCATTCCTGAGCAATCCCAGTTCCCATCCCTCCCCAATCCCAGTTCCTATCCCTGACCATCCCTGAGCAATCCCAGTTCCCATCCCAGTTCCCATTCCTGCCCATTCCCACATCTCGATGGCCCAGAGCATCTCCAAGATTCCTGAAGGCATGGGCAGGATGGGTGGGAATGGGCACTGGGAATGGGCAGTGCCAGGTGGGAATTCCCAGTTCCAGGTGAGAATTCCCAGGAATGCCCAGTGCCAGGTGGGAATGGTCAGTTCCAGGTGGGAATGGTCAATGCCAGGTGGGAATGCCCAGTTCCAGGCCCAGTGACCACCTGGCACATTTGCTGCCCCCCAAGGGCTTTTCCCACCCTTTTCCCAGGGCAGCAATTCCCAAATTCCAAACCCGGAGCTCACCTGCCTGGTGGAATCCCTCGGAGAGGCCCCCGCAGCCGGAGAACACGTCCAGGGTGCGGAGCTTGGGCACCTGGAGCTGGGCCGGCTCCTGCTCACTCTGCTCCGCCCCCACAGCCTTCCCTTTGCCTTTCCCTGCGGGGATGGACACTCCTGACCTTCATCCTCACCATCATCATCATCATCATCATCATCACCACCATCATCATCATCATCACCCGCCTCATCATCCCCTGCTCCGCCCCCACAGCCTTCCCTTTGCCTTTCCCTGCGGGACAGGGCACTCCTGACCTTCCTCCTCCTCATCATCATCATCATCATCATCATCATCATCATCATCATCATCGTCATCATCATCCTCGTCATCATCATCATCACCCGCCTCATCATCCCCTGCTCCGCCCCCACAGCCTTCCCTTTGCCTTTCCCTGCGGGGATGGACACTCCTGACCTTCCTCCTCCTCCTCCTCATCATCATCATCATCATCATCATCACCCGCCTCATCATCATCCCCTGCTCCGCCCCCACAGCCTTCCCTTTGCCTTTCCCTGCGGGACAGGGCACTCCTGACCTTCCTCATCATCATCATCATCATCATCATCATCATCATCATCATCATCATCATCATCATCATCACCATCATCACCATCCCCTGTTCCGCCCCCACAGCCTTCCCTTTGCCTTTCCCTGCGGGGATGGGCACTCCTGACCTTCATCCTCATCATCCTCATCATCCTCATCATCCTCATCATCCTCATCATCATCATCCCCTGCTCTTCCTCCTTCTCGTCTCCTGCTCTTCCTCCTCCTCATCCTCCTCTGTTAATCCATCACCTCCCAGACCCTTTTCAACCCCCTTTCCACTCATTTTTCCACCCCATTTTCCAGCCCCTTTTCCACCCTTTTTTCTCTCCTTTTTCCATCCCTTTTCCACCCATTTTCTGCCCTTTCCCGCCCCTTTTCCCACCCCTTTTCCAGCCTTTTTTCTGCTCCTTTTCCCACCCCATTTCCAGCCCCTTTCCCACCCCTTTTCCAGCCTCACCTTTCCCTTTTCCCTTCCCTTTCCCTTTGTTCCCAGAGCTGCGGGCGTGGTTGGGAGGATCCTCAAAGCTCTTGGTTTTGGCGTTGTAAGCCTGAAAAAAACAAAAAAACAAAACAAAAAAACCAAAAATCCTCAGGATCTGGGATTTAAAAAAACCCCCAAAATCCCCAGAATCTGGGATTGGACAGGAGGAGCTTTCCCAGCTCGGGAATGGCCCCAGGATTGCCAAAATCCCCTCGGAATCAGGGAATGGTTCTGGGATTGTGTGACAGCAGAACCTCAGGGACACATCCAGAGCCCCCAGGAACTCGTTCAGACCCTCCTTGGACAATTCCAGACCTGCAGGAACTCATCCAGATCCCCAAAAAAACCCAGTTTGGCACCCAAGATTTGTCCCCAAGAATCTCAGAACCAGCCCCAAATCCAATCCCTCCATGGAAAACCCACCTGGAGACACCAGAACCCAAATTTTGCTCCATTCCTGATGTCTCCAGCTCCCAAGAAACTCATCCAGACCTCCAAAAAACTCATCCAGACCTCCAAAAAACTCATCCAGACCCCAAAAAACTCATCCAGACCCTCAGGAACTCATCCAGACCTCAAAAAAACTCATCCAGACCTCCAAGAAACTCATCCAGAACCAGCTCTAAGTCCAATTCCTCCATGGAAAAACACCCTGAACCCCAACTTTCCTTCATCCATGAGGTCTCCAGACCCTCAGGAACTCATCCAGACCTCCAAAAAACTCATCCAAACCTCCAAAAACCTCATCCAGACCTCCAGGAACTCATCCAAACCTCAAAAAAACTCATCCAGACCTGCAGAAAACTCATCCAGAACCAGCCCCGACTCCAACCCCTCCACCCAAATCCACCCCAAACCCCAACTTTATCCCCCCCTGGCATCCCCAGCCCCCCCAGAAACCCATCCAGACCTCCAGAAACTCATCCAGACCTCCTGGAACTCATCCAAACCTCCAAAAAACTCATTGAAACCTCCAAAAACCTCATCCAGACCTCCAGGAACTCATCCAAACCTCAAAAAAACTCATCCAGACCTGCAGAAAACTCATCCAGAACCAGCCCCGACTCCAACCCCTCCACCCAAATCCACCCCAAACCCCAACTTTATCCCACCCCTGGCATCCCCAGCCCCCCCAAAAACTCATCCAGACCTCCAAAAACTCATCCAGACCTCCTGGAACTCATCCAAACCCCAAAAAAACTCATTGAAACCTCCAAAAAACTCATCGAAACCTCCAGAAAACCCATCCAGAACCAGCCCCAACTCCAACCCCTCCACCCAAATCCACCCCAAACCCCAACTTTATCCCCCCCCCGGCATCCCCAGCCCCCCCAGGACCCCCGTGGGGCCTCACCTCCAGGAAGTAGAAGCGGTCTGGGCCCCCCATGGAATAGTCCTGGATGCTCTGGGTCAGGTCCTCGCCGTAGACCACGGAGCAGCGGCCCTGCACGGCCCGGAACTCCACGGTGGCCTCCTCGTCGCTCCAGTAGAGCAGGTTGATGTCAGCGTGGTAGCTGGCCTTGGTGGACTTGTGGGTGTTCTCTGGTCTGGGAATATCCCAAAAAAAAATTGGGATTAAAGGGAAAAAAGAAGGGAAAATGAGGGGTGGGTACGTGGGGCGGGGTTCGGGTTCCGAATTCAAGGTCTCGGTGGGGAAATGAAGGTTTGGGGTTTTTGGGGGTTTTTTTGTGTCTGGGGTATCCAGAGCTTCAGGAATTTATTCAGACCCCCCCAGGAAGTCATCCAAAGCTTAAAAATACTCATCTAAAACTCCACAAAACTCATCCAGACCTCCAAAAAATTCATCCAGACCTCCAAAAAACTCATCCAAAACTCCAGAAAACTCATCCAGACCTCCAGAAAACTCATCCAGATCTCCACAAAACTCATCCAACTCTCTCAAAACCCAAAAAAACCCCAAAAACTCAACAGCCACCCAACTCCAAACCCCCCAAAAAACCCCAAAAACTCAACAACCACCAACTCCAACCCTCCCAAACTCCAAAAAAACCCCAAAAACTCAACAGCCACCAACTCCAACCCTCCCAAACCCCAAAAAAACCCCAAAAACTCAACAACCACCAACTCCAACCCTCCCAAACCCCAAAAAAACCCCAAAAACTCAACAACCACTGACCCCAACCCTCCCCAAAACCCCAAAAACTCAACAGCCACCAACTCCAACCCTCCCAAACCCCAAAAAAACCCCAAAAACTCAACAACCACCAACTCCAACCCTCCCAAACCCCCAAAAAAAACCCCAAAAACTCAACAACCACCAACTCCAACCCTCCCAAACCCCCAAAAAAACCCCAAAAACTCAACAACCACCGACTCCAACCCTCCCCAAAATCCCAAAAACTCAACAGCCACCAACTCCAACCTTCCCAAAACCCCAAAAATTCAACAACCACCCAACCCCAAACCCCCCAAAAACTCAACCACCAACCCTAACACTCCCAAACCCCAAAAACTCAACAACCACTGACCCCAACCCTCCCCAAAACCCCAAAAACTCAACAACCACCCACCCCCAAACCCTCCCAAAACCCAAAAAAACCCCCAAAACTCAACAACCACCAACTCCAACCTTCCCAAAACCCCAAAAACTCAACAACCACCAACTCCAACCCTCCCAAACCCCCCAAAAAACCCCCCAAACCCCACCACCCCCCAACCCCCTTCATCTCCCCCCCCCAGAGGCGCAGGCACCTGTAGAACTTGTAGATGCCCAGCCGGATGTCGGCCTCGTTGGGTTTGCCGTTGCCGCGGAGGCCGCAGAAGATGCTGCGGATGCGGCCGACGCGGAACGGCTCCGGCGCGTCCAGGTTGCTGCCCTTGATGTACTCGGAGTATTTGCGGTAATGCTCGGGGTGCAGCTCCTCGTCCACCGCCTCCTTCCGCGGCCTCTTGGCCGGGCTGGCCGGCTTCACGCTGGGGGCAGGGGGGGAAAATATGGGGAAAGGGTGGATGGGAATGTGGGGTGGGGTTTGGGGGTCTTGAAGGGGTTTGGGGTGAGAGGTGGGTGAAGGTTTGGGGTTTGGGGGTCTCGGATTGGTTCTATGATTCCAATTTTTTGGGTCAAGGGTTGGGTGAAGGATTGGGATTTAGGGATCTTGGATGGGGTTTGGGGTGAGAGCTGGGTGAAGGTTTGGGGTTTGGGGGTTTTGGAGGGGTTTGGGGTGAGAGGTGGGTGAACGTTTGGGGGTCTTGAAGGGGTTTGGGGTGTTGGTTGTGGGGTTTGGGTCAAGAGTTGGGTGAAGGTTTGGGGTTTGGGGGTCTTGGATGGGGTTTGGGGTGAGAGGTGGGTGAAGGTTTGGGGTTTGGGATCTTGGAAGGGTTTGGGGTGTTGGTTGTGGGGCTTGGGTCAAGAGTTGGGTGAAGGTTTGGGGGTCTCAGATTGGTTCTATGATTCCAATTTTTTGGGTGAAGAGTTGGGTGAAGGTTTGGGGTGTTGGTTGTGGGGGTTTGGGTCAAGAGTTGGGTGAAGGTTTGGAGTTTGGGGGTCTTGGATTGGTTCTATGATTCTGATTTTTTGGGTCAAGAGTTGGGTGAAGGTTTGGGGCTTGGGGGTCTTGGATTGGTTCTATGATTCCGATTTTTTGGGTCAAGAGTTGGGTGAAGGATTGGGATTTAGGGATCTTGGATGGGGTTTGGGGTGAGAGGTGGGTGAAGGTTTGGGGTTTGGGGGTCATGGAGGGGTTTGGGGTGTTGGTTGTGGGGTTTGGGGTGAGAGTTGGGTGAAGGTTTGGGATTCAGGGGTCTTGGATGGGGTTTGAAGCCTTTATTCTGTTTTTTGGGTCAAGAGTTGGGTGAAGGTTTGGAATTTGGGGGTCTCAGATTGGTTCTGTGATTCCAATTTTTTGGGTCAAGAGTTGGGTGAATGTTTGGGGTTTGGGATCTTGGAAGGGTTTGGGGTGTTGGTTGTGGGGCTTGGGTCAAGAGTTGGGTGAAGGTTTGGGGTTTGGGGGTCTTGGATTGGTTCTATGATTCCGATTTTTTGGGTCAAGGGTTGGGTGAAGGATTGGGATTTAGGGATCTTGGATGGGGTTTGGGGTGAGAGGTGGGTGAAGGTTTGGGGTTTGGGATGTTGGTCGTGGGATTTGGGGTGAGAGCTGGGTGAAGGATTGGGGTGTTGGTTGTGGGGTGAGAGGTGGGTGAAGGTTTGGGGTTTGGGGATCTCATATTGGTTCTATGATTCCAATTTTTTGGGTCAAGGGTTGGGTGAAGGTTTGGGATTTGGGGATCTCACATTGGTTCTATGATTCCAATTTTTTGGGTGAAGGTTTGGGATTTGGGGGTTTTGGAGGGGTTTGGGGTGAGAGGTGGGTGAAGGTTTGGGGGTCTCAGATTGGTTCTATGATTCCAATTCTTTGGGTCGAGGGTTGGGTGAAGGTTTGGGGTTTGGGGGTCTTGGATGGGGTTTGAAGCCTTGATTCTGGTTTTTGGGTCAAGAGTTGGGTGAAGGTTTGGGATTCAGGGGTCTTGGATGGGATTTGAAGCCTTGATTCTGGTTTTTGGGTCAAGAGTTGGGTGAAGGTTTGGAATTTGGGGGTCTCAGATTGGTTCTGTGATTCCAATTTTTTGGGTCAAGAGTTGGGTGAAGGTTTGGGGTTTGGGGATCTCACACTGGTTCTATGATTCCAATTTTTTGGGTGAAGGTTTGGGATTTGGGGGTTTTGGAGGGGTTTGGGGTGAGAGGTGGGTGAAGGTTTGGGGGTCTTGGATTGGTTCTATGATTCCAATTTTTTGGGTCAAGAGTTGGGTGAAGGTTTGGGGTTTGGAGGTCTCGGATTGGTTCTATGATTCCAATTTTTTGGGTCGAGGGTTGGGTGAAGGTTTGGGGTTTGGGGGTCTTGGATGGGGTTTGAAGCCTTGATTCTGGTTTTTGGGTCAAGGGTTGGGTGAAAGTTTGGGGTTTGGGGATCTCAGATTGGTTCTATGATTCCAATTTTTTGGGTCAAGAGTTGGGTGAATGTTTGGGATTTGGGATCTTGGAAGGGTTTGGGGTGTTGGTTGTGGGGTTTGGGTCAAGGGTTGGGTGAAGGTTTGGGGTTTGCGGGTCTTGGACTGGTTCTATGATTCCATAATTCCCATTTTTTGGGTCAGGAATTGGGTGCAGATTTGGGATTCAGGATCTTGGATTGGTTCTAAGATTCAACAAAGCCCTATGTTCTATGAAACAAAGCCCAAAAAACCCCAAAATCAGCCAAAAAAAAGCAAAAAAAAATGCAAAAAAAAAAAAAGCTCAAAAAATGCCAAAAGATGTCCAGAAAGTGCCCAAAAAGTGCCCAAAAATGTGAAAAAAACCCAAAAAAAGCTCAAAAAATACCCAAAAAAATGCCCCCAAACAAGCCCAAAAAATTCCAAAAAACACTAAAAAAAGCCCCTCAAAACCCCAAAAATGCTAAAAAAACTGTCCAAAAGATACCAAAAAATGCTCAAAAAGAGCTCAAAAAATGGCAAAAAATGCCCAGAAGTGCCCGAAAAAAAGGAAAAAAATGCCCAGAAATGCTCCCAGAAATGCTAAAAAAAATGCCCCAAAAAAGCCAAAAAGAATGCCAAATATGCCAAAAAAATGCCCAGAAAAGCCCCAAAAAAGCCCTAAAAATGCAAAAAAATGCCCGAAAAAACGCTTAAAAAATGCCCCCTGAAAAGCCCTAAAAACGCCAAAAAATGCCCCAAAAATGCCCCCAAAAAAACCCCCGAAAAGCCCTAAAATTGCCAAAAAATGCCCCAAAGATGCCCAATAATACCCCAAAAAAATGCTAAAAGAACGCCTCCCAAATGCCCAAAAAAAGCCCCAAAAATCCCCAAAAAAATGCCCCCAAAAGCCCAAAAAATGCCCAAAAAAATGACAAAAAAGCCCAAAAAAAAGCCCCAAAGGTGCCAAAGTTACCCCAGTGCCACGGCCGGGCCTCACCTGAAGGAGAAGGCGTCGGGCAGCAGGTAAACGCCGTCGCCCACGCGGTACTGGACGCCGTTCTTGGTGGCCACGGCGTAGAACATTTTACCGTCGGCCTCCTCCAAAGGCTCGGCCACCTTGGGGATCTCCTTGTGCCTCACCTCGTCCAGGCGAGCGCAGCTCATGCAGAACCTACGGAAACACGGCGACATCCCCCCTCAAAAAAAAATCCCGATTTGGGGGAGAAGCCCCAAAATTTTGGGTGGTTTTGGTGGTTTTTTTTTGCACCCCGGAACTGACTTGTACTTGTTGTCGTCGGAGGGGGGCGCGGCGGGCGGGCTCTCGAAGCGCGCGTACTCCTGGTCGTACCACATCTGGTAGAAGAAGGTGCGGCCGTCGTCCTCCACCACCTTGATCTCGGTGTCCAGCCCGCCCTGATGGACACACGGACACAGACGGGGGTGAACGGTGCTGGCCACGGTGACTGGTGACGGTCACGGTGAGCGGTGACAGCCACGGTGAGCGGTGACACCAACAGTGACTGGTGACAGTCACGGTGAGCAGTGACAGCCACAATGACTGGTGATGGTCACGGTGAGCGGTGACAGCCACGGTGAGCGGTGACAGCCACGGTGAGCAGTGACAGCCACGGTGACCAGTGCTGGCCACGGTGACTGGTGACGGTCACGGTGAGCGGTGACAGCCACGTGTGAGCGGTGACAGCCACGGTGAGCGGTGACAGCCACGGTGAGAGGTGACAGCCACGGTAAGCGGTGACACCAACGGTGACTGGTGACAGCCACGGTGAGCAGTGACAGCCACGGTGACCGGTGACAGCCACAATGACTGGTGACAGCCACGGTGAGCAGTGACAGCCACGGTGACCGGTGACAGCCACAATGACTGGTGACAGCCACGGTGAGCAGTGACAGCCACGGTGACCGGTGACAGCCACAATGACTGGTGACAGCCACGGTGAGCAGTGACAGCCACGGTGACCGGTGACAGCCACAATGACTGGTGACAGCCACGGTGAGCGGTGACAGCCACGGTGAGCACTGACCATCACTGACCAGCACTGGCCAAACTGACCAGCACTAACCAGTAACAACCACACTGACCAGTAACAACCATACTGACCACCCTGACCAGCGCTGACCACACTGACCATCACTAACCAGTAACAATCATCCTGACCATCACTGACCACACTGACCACCCTGACCAGTAACAACCACACTGACCAGCCCTGACCACCCTGACCAGTAACAAACACACTGACCATCACTGACCAGTAACAATCATCCTGACCATCACTGACCACACTGACCACCCTGACCATCACTGACCACACTGACCACCCTGACCAGCACTGACCACCCTGACCAGTAACAACCACACTGACCAGCACTGACCACCCTGGCCACCCCGGCCGGAGCCCGTGGCCGTGTCCACACCCACCTCCATGGCCCAGTTTTCCGAGGGGGCCTTGTAGATGACGTTGACCTTGCCGTGGATGTAGGAGAGCTGCATGTCCTCGCACTCGTCCACCAGGAACAGCTCCAGGGGGTCCGAGGTGGCCCCCAGGACGGTGTCCGAGCCCGGGCAGAACCAGTGGGCGTGGAACATCTGGACACCGCTGTCCTCCCACATGGCCGTCACCCTGGGGGGCGGGGTGGCGTCAGAGGGGACGGCCTCGTGGGCCCCGAACCCAGGGGAGAATGGGGAACACACCTGGCCAGGTAGAGGGGCTTGGTGTCCCCAAATCCATGGGAGAATGGGGATCACACCTGGCCAGGTAGAGGGGCTTGGTGTCCCCAAATCCATGGGAGAATGGGGATCACACCTGGCCAGGTAGAGGGGCTTGGTGTCCCCAAATCCATGGGAGAATGGGGATCACACCTGGCCAGGTAGAGGGGCTTGGTGTCCCCAAATCCATGGGAGAATGGGGAACACACCTGGCCAGGTAGAGGGGCTTGGTGTCCCCAAATCCATGGGAGAATGGGGAACACGCCTGGCCAGGTAGAGGGGCTTGGTGTCCCCAACCCCATAAGAGAATGGGGAACACACCTGGTCAGGTAGAGGGGCTTGGTGTCCCCAACTCCGTGGGAGAATGAGGATCACACCTGGCCAGGTAGAGGGGCTTGGTGTCCCCAAATCCATGGGAGAATGAGGATCACACCTGGCCAGGTAGAGGGGCTTGGTGTCCCCAAATCCATGGGAGAATGAGGATCACACCTGGCCAGGTAGAGGGGCTTGGTGTCCCCAAATCCATGGGAGAATAGGGATCACACCTGGCCAGGTAGAGGGGCTTGGTGTCTCCACATCCATGGGAGAATGAGGATCACACCTGGCCAGGTAGAGGGGCTTGGTGTCCCCAACCCCATGGGAGAATGGGGATCACACCTGGCCAGGTAGAGGGGCTTGGTGTCCCCAACCCCATGGGAGAATGGGGATCACACCTGGCCAGGTAGAGGGGCTTGGTGGGGATGTCCCCATGTCCCCACCCCACGGGAACATGGAGAACTCACCTGGCCAGGTAGAGGGGCTTGGTGGGGTCGTCAGGGCTCACGGACACGCAGTCCCCGACCTCCAGCGTCTCGGAGTCGATGCAGACGCGTTGGTAAAAATCCTTCTTGCCATCGCTCTGCCGGGACACGGCCGCGGTTACAGGTACCCGCCTCACCTGGCTGGGGCCCTCACCTGGGTGGGTTCCCTCACCTGGGTGGGTTCCCTCACTTGGATGGGTTCCCTCACCTGGATGGTTCCATCACCTGGATGGTTCCATCACCTGGATGGTTCCCTCACGTGGATGGGTTCCCTCACCTGAATAGGTCCCTCACCTGGATGGGATCCCTCATCTGAATGGGTTCCCTCACCTGGATGGTTCCCTCACCTGGATGGGTTCCCTCACCTGAATAGGTCCCTCACCTGGATGGGATCCCTCACCTGAATGGGTTCCCTCACCTGGATGGTTCCCTCACCTGGATGGGTTCCCCTCACCTTGCCAGGCCCCCTCACCTGCCCAGGTGTCTCACCTTGACGGGCTCCCCGACCCAGCAGATCCGGCTCTTGTTCTGTTTCTTCTTGCGGCCCTGCAGCATCTTCTTGGGCGAGGGCATCTCGGGGATGTTGTCATCGACCTCCTCATCCTCATCTGCCTCCCGCACCGCCAGGTTGGGACACCTGGCATGGCACCAGAGAGTCACCGGGGGCTTGGGGACAGGGACAGTGACAGCAGGGTTTGGGGACAGGGACAGGGGCCTTGGGGACGGGGACAGGGGGTTTGGGGATGGGGACAGGGGGCTTGGGGACAGGGACAGGGGGTTTGGGGACAGGGGGTTTGGGGACAGGGACACTGGGGACAGGGACAGTGACAGGGGGTTTGGGGACAGGGCCACTGGGGACAGGGACACTGGGGACAGTGACAGGGGGTTTGGGCACAGGGACACTGGGGACAGGGACACTGGGGACAGGGACACTGGGGACAGGGACATTGGGGACAGGGCCACTGGGGACAGGGCCAGGGGGTTTGGGGACAGGGACACTGGGGACAGGGACATTGGGGACAGGGCCATTGGGGACAGGGACAGTGGGGACAGGGACACTGGGGACAGGGCCTGGCACCTCCTCTGCAGACACGCCTGCTTGCTGCGGCCGCTGCCCCCGAACTTGACCATGTTCTGGCACGCCTTGCACTTGCCACACTCGGGCTGCTGGCACACCTGGCACGGGACAGGGACACCGGTGACAACGATGGCGACCAAGGTCAACCAACCCAACCCACGGCGTTGGCCAATGTTGGAACATTCTCCAAAATCAACCAAGCCAACCCACGGCGTTGATGTTGACCAAGACTGGAAGACTCTCCAAGGCAAACCAACCCAACCCATGACGTTGACCAAGACTGGAAGATTCTCCAAGATCAACCAACCCAACCATGACCAAGGTTGGAAGATTCTCCAAGACAAACCAACCCAACCCAACCCATGACATTGACCAAGGTTGGAAGACTCTCCAAGATCAACCAACCCAATTCATGCCATCCATGTTGGCCAACACTGGGAATCCTTCAAGATCAACCAACCCATGACATTGCCCAAGGTTGGAAGACTCTCCAAGATAAACGAACCCAACCCATGACATCAACATTGACCAAGGTTGGAAGACTCTCCAAGATCAACCAACCCAACTCATGCCATTCATGTTGGCCAACACTGGGAATCCTTCAAGATCAACCAACCCAACCCATGACATTGATCAAGGCTGGAAGACTCTCCAAGATCAACCAACCCAACTCATGACATCAACACTGACCAAGTCTGGAAGACTCTCCAAGATCAACCAACCCAACTCATGCCATTGACCAAGGCTGGAAGACTCTCCGAGATCAACCAACCCAACTCATGCCATTCATGTTGTCCAACACTAAGAGTCCTTCAAGATCAACCAACCCAACCCATGACGTTGACCAAGACCAACCACCCCAACGCCGCGTCCCCGGGCCGGCGCCCTTCGGTCACCTCGCAGACGCCGCAGCGCCGGCGCTTGGTGGCGTTCTCCTTGTCGTCCTCGCGCTCGTCCTTCTCGATCTGCTCCGAGAAGAAGGTGTCGAAGATGAGGTACACCAGCTTGGTGGTGGTGGCCTTGGTGGGACCCTTGTCCTTGTCGATGCGCGTGGGGTGCCGGATGGCCTGGCGCCGCACGGCGCGCCTGCGACACGGGGACAGCGCTCAGGCCGCGCCCGGCGACCGCCGCGCCGCCCCAGGGGCGCCAGGTGGGGGTCCCCAAAGGGCTTGGGTGGGTTTGGTTTTGCCCAGTTTTGGGAGGCTCTTCCCGGTTTTGGAAAGGCTTTTTGTGATTTTTTTGGGAGGATTCTCCCAATTTTTGGGGAATTCTTGCAGTTTTGGGAGGATTCTACCAGGTTTGGGAGGGTCATTCCAGTTTTGGAAGGGTTTTTGGGATTTTGGGTGGATCTTCCCAGTCTTGGGAGACTTTCTGTGATACTTGAGAGGATCTTAACAATTTAGTGAGGATTCTCCCACTTTCATGGGAGTTTTTGTGATTTTGGGAAGATTCTCCCAGTTTGTGGAGAATTCTCACGGTTTTGGGAGAATTCTACCAGTTTTGGGAGGGTCTTCCCAGTTTTGGGAGGGTTCTTCTGATTTTGGGAGGATCTTCCCAATTTTGTTGGATTCTCCCAGTTTTGTGAGAGTTTTTGTGATTTTGGGAGGATCTTCCCAATTTTAGGAGAATTATCCCAGTTTTGGGAGGATCTTCCCAGTTTCAGGAGGATTTTCGTGGTTTTGGGAGGATTCTCCCAGTTTTGGGGAATGTTTCTGATCCCACAGCTGAACCCAAATCCTCACCACTCTTGGCAAAATCTCCCCAATTTCAGTTAAATTCTCCCAATTTTGTGACTGCAGAACCCAAACCCCACCCAATTTTGGGTCCATCTCCCCATTTTTGCAACCTCTAAGCCCAAACCCTTCCCGATTTTTGGGCACATCCTCTCATCTCGATGTCCCCACCTCCCGGATTTTGGTGGGATTTTCCCGATTTTGGCTTTTCCATGCCCAAACCTCACCTCTTGCCCAGGGTGACGCCGGCCAGTTTGATGAGGTCCCTCATGCAGGGCGTGATGAGCACCGGGGGCTCGTCGCTGTCGCCGGCCTCGTCGTAGCTCTCCACCTGCTCCACCACGAACTGGGCGTGGCGCAGCAGAGAGTCCTCCGTGAAACGGTTGAAGTTGAGCCCGGCCGGCGGCACCGTGGTCTGGGGGAATTTGGGAATGGTTGGGAAAGGTTTGGGAATGGTTTGGGAAAGTTTGGGAATTGTTTGGGAAGGGTTTGGGAAAGTTTGGGAAGGGTTTGGGATGGTTGGGAATTGTTTGGGAAGGGTTTGGGATGGTTGGGAATTGTTTGGGAAGGGTTTGGGATGGTTGGGAACGGCCACTGATCCATCCAGAGATCACCCATTCCAAGGGTCACCAAGGTTGGGATGGTTGGGAAGGGTTGGGAAGAGTTGGAAGGGTTGGGAATGGTTGGGGTGACACTACGGAGAGGTGACACTGCAGGGAGGTGACACCATGGTGACAGTGACAGCATGGAGAGGTGACAGCACGGGGAGGTGACACTGCAGTGACAGTGACACCATGGGAAGGCGACACCATGGTGACAGTGACACCACAGGGGGAGTGAGACCCTGCGGTGACAGTGACACCATGGAGAGGTGACACCATGGTGACAGTGACACCATGGAGATGTGACACCAGGGGAAGGTGACACCATAGTGACAGTGACAGCACAGAGAGGTGACAGCACAGAGAGGTGACACCATAGTGACAGTGACATCACGGAGAGGTGACATCACGGAGAGGTGACACCACAGGGAGGTGCCACCACGGAGAGGTGACACCACAGGGAGGTGACACCACGGAGAGGTGCCACCACAGGGAGGTGACACCATAGTGACAGTGACACCACAGAGAGGTGACACCACAGGGAGGTGACACCACAGAGAAGTGACACCACAGGGGGGTGAAACCATGTAGAGGTGACACCACGGGGAGGTGCCACCACAGGGAGGTGCCACCACAGGGAGGTGACACCACAGGGAGGTGACACCACAGGGAGGTGACACCATAGTGACAGTGACACCACAGAGGGGGTGACACCACAGACAGGTGACACCACAGACAGGTGACACCACAGGGAGGTGACACCACGGAGAGGCGACACCACAGGGAGGTGAAACCACAGGGAGGTGACACCACAGAGAGGTGACACCATGGTGACAGTGACACCACAGGGAGGTGACACCATGGTGACAGTGACACCACAGGGAGGTGACACCACAGGGAGGTGACACCACAGGGAGGTGCCGCCATGGTGACAGTGACACCACAGAGGGGGTGACACCACAGGGAGGTGACACCACGGTGACAGTGACACCACGGAGAGGTGACACCACAGACAGGTGCCACCACAGGGAGGTGCCACCACAGGGAGGTGACACCACGGTGACAGTGACACCATGGAGAGGTGACACCACAGGGAGGTGCCACCACAGAGAGGTGACACCACGGAGGTGGCGCTGTCACCTCGATCTTGTTGAGCAGGTCCTCGTAGCTGACGTGGCGGTTGTTCTGCAGGAACTCCACCACGATCTTGCTCATGTAAATCTTCTCCTGCATCAGCGCGAAGGTGGGCGCGTACTCCTCGCTCGGCTCCATCAGGATGTAATCAGCAAAGGCTGGGAAAAAAAACCCCCAAAATCGTGGGGTTTGGGGGGAAAAAATGGGGGGGAAGAGGGGAGAGAAGGAGAGGGGGAAAGGGAAGGAAAAGAGGAAAAAAAAATAAGGGAAAAATAGAGGGGAAGTGGGGAAAAAGGGGAAAAAATGAAAAAGTAGGAGTGGAGAAAAGGGAAAAATGATGAATGAAAATAAAGGGAAAATGGAAGAAAGATGGAAAAATAAGCACGAAGAAAGAGAGGAAGGTAGAAAAAAGAGAAGAAAAAAATCAAGAAAAAACAGCGAGAAAGGTGGAAAAACCAGGAAATAGGCAAAATGAAGGAAAAGGAGGAAGAAAAGGTGGGAAAAAAGAAAGAAATCGGGGAAAAATAAAGGGAAAAGGAGGGGGAAAGTGAGAAAAAGAGGAGACAAAATAAAGGAAAAAATAGGGGGGAAGTGGGAAAAAAGGGGAAAAAAAGAAAAAGTAGGAGTGGGGAAAAGAGGAAAACAGAGGGAGAAAAGATGAATGAAAATAGGGGAGAAATAGAAAAAAGAGGTAAAAATAAGCAGGAGAAGGTAGAAAAAAGAGAAGAAAAAATCAAGAAAAAATAGCGGGAAAGGTGGAAAAAACAGGAAATGGAAAAAATGAAGGAAAAGGAGGAAGAAAAGGTGGGAAAAAGAGAAGAAACGGGAGAAAAATAAAGGGAAAAGGAGGGGGAAGGTGAGAAAAAGAGGAGGAAAAAGAAAGGAAAAAATAGGGGGAAAATTGGGAAAAGTAAGAGGAAATGGGGAAAAAATAAAGGAAAAGGAGAAAGCAAAAGTGGGAAAAAAAGGAGAAAAAAGTAAAGGAAAAAGGAAGGGGAAAGGTGGGAAAAACAAGAGAAAAGAGAGAAAATAAAGGAAAAAGAAAGGGGAAATGTGGGAAAAGAGGAGAAAAGAGAGAGAAAACGGAAAAAAGAGGAGAAAAAAGGGGAAAGAAAGAAAAAAGAAAAAAGGACAAAAGGGAAAAGGGGAAAAGAGTAGAAAAAAGAAGAAAGGAGGAAAAAAGAGAGAGAAGAGAAGAAAAGAAAACAGAAATTGGAAAAATGAGAAAAAATGGAAAGAAAAAGAGAAAATGAAAGAAAATGAAACAAAAATTAAGAAAGAAACAGAGGAAAAAAAAAAGAAAAAAAAAAGGAGGGAAAGAAGAGAAAGGGGAAAAAGGGGAAGGGCAAAAACCCTGAAACCCTCCCCTGAAAAAACCTCAAAAAAATCCTGAAATAACCTAAAACCAACATTAAAAAAATGAAAATTTCCCCCAAAACCAACCCCAAAAAAAGCTGAAAATTTCCCCCAAAAAAGCTGAAAATTTCCCCCCAAACCAACCTTAAAAAGCTGAAAATTTCCCCCAAAACCAACCCAAAAAAAGCTGAAAATTACCCCCCAAAACCAACCCAAAAAAGCTGAAAATTACCCCCCAAAACCAACCCAAAAAAAGCTGAAAATTTCCCCCAAAACCAACCCAAAAAAAGCTGAAAATTTCCCCCAAAACCAACCCAAAAAAAGCTGAAAATTACCCCCCAAAACCAACCCAAAAAAAGCTGAAAATTTCCCCTAAAACCAACCTTAAAAAGCTGAAAATTTCCCCCAAAACCAACCCAAAAAAAGCTGAAAATTACCCCCCAAAACCAACCCAAAAAAAGCTGAAAATTACCCCCCAAAACCAACCCCAAAAAAGCTGAAAATTTCCCCAAAACCAACCCAAAAAAGCTGAAAATTTCCCCCCAAACCAACCCCAAAAAAGCTGAAAATTTCCCCCAAAACCAACCCAAAAAAGCTGAAAATTTCCCCCAAAACCAACCCAAAAAAAGCTGAAAATTACCCCCCAAAACCAACCCCAAAAAAGCTGAAAATTTCCCCAAAACCAACCCAAAAAAAGCTGAAAATTTCCCCCAAAACCAACCCAAAAAAAGCTGAAATTTCCCCCAAAACCAACCCAAAAAAAGCTGAAAATTTCCCCCAAAACCAACCCAAAAAAGCTGAAAATTACCCCCCAAAACCAACCTTAAAAGCTGAAAATTTCCCCCAAAAAAGCTGAAAATTCCCCCAAAACCAACCCAAAAAAAGCTGAAAATTCCCCCAAAACCAACCCAAAAAAAGCTGAAAATTTCCCCTAAAACCAACCCAAAAAAAGCTGAAAATTTCCCCCAAAAAAGCTGAAAATTCCCCCAAAACCAACCCAAAAAAAGCTGAAAGTTTCTCCCAAAACCAACCCCAAAAAAGCTGACAATTCCCCCAGAACACCCCCCAAGCCCCTCCTCACCCGTGCTGAAGCCGATCAGAGCCTTCTCCCCTCCGTCGAATCCCGTGATCCACCAGGCATTGATGGGCCCCAACTTCTTGGCTCTCACCCCACCTGCCAGGCCATAAAAAAAAAAAAAAAAAAAAAGGGGACAATTCCCACCTGGGACCTGGGGAATTCCCAGGAATCCCGGGCCTGTCCTCACCGTCCAGGCAGGGGTTGTCATCGTAGATGGGTTTGACGACGCCGCTGAAGTAGAGCTCGATGTTCCTCTCGATGAGGCCGGTGTCGAAGGGACACAGATGTCCCCTCTTGTCATAAACGCTGTCGAGGGGGGACACAAAGAGAGTGGGGCACGATTCCAGAGAGGGGGGGGATCCCTGTGGGGGAGGGAGGGGAGGGGTCTCACCTGAAGGAGGTGACTTTGTGCTGGGGAAGGTCCTCGTAGCTCTCGAAGCCGTCCTCGTTGGCGTCGAAGATGGACAAACGTTCGTCCGTCAGCATCTCCGGTTCCTCCAGCTGCGTTGGGACAGGGAATAAATTAAAAAAAAAATTTTTAAAAACCCCAAAATTGGGATTCATGGATATTCCTGAGCTAGGGGAAGGAGGGTTCAAATCCCTTACGGCATCATCGGGGTCCCCTTGGAAGAATTTGAGGTCGGGGTCGTCCAGGTACTGCCGGCAGTCGAGGCATTTTGGGGGGGTGGTCTGTGGGAGAGGGGAGGGACAGGCAGCTTTTCCCAAAACTTCCAAAATTATCCCAGATTTCAGCAAAATTTCCCATCAGAAGCAGCCCCAGCTGGTTGGTTTTGGGGAGCTGAACGAGTTGGAAATGGGTTTATTTTCCCACCCTTTGGAATAATCAATTTATCCCAAAAACTCCCCCAAATTTAGGAGTTTTAAAAGATTTAAAAAATCCCCCAAAAAAGCTGGAATGAGGAGGAACTTACTTTAGCAGGAGCACTGATTTTAACCTGAGGGATTTCATCTTTGATTTCTGACCTGGAGGGAAAAATGAAATCCTGGGATGAGGATGGAGCAGTGACGTCATCGGTGTCATTGTCACCGTCACTGGGACACGGCTCCGGTCGGGAACGTTCCCGTTCCCTTCTCCTCACCCATCTTTGGTTTCCATTTTCATCCTTTTCTCATCTTGATCCTGGAGAAAAAGGCAAAAAAAAATGGGAAAGGAGCAGGAAAATCCAATCCCAGAATGGTCAAAATTCACCTGGATGCCACAGCTGAGCAAAATTCCAGGAAATCATCCCAAAAAATTATCAGGGAAAGGTCAGGGATGTCACCAGTGACCAAAATCCCAGAAAATCATCCCAAAAATGATCTGGGAAAGGTCAGGGATGTCACCAGTGACCAAAATCCTAGGAAATCATCCTAAAAATGACCTGGGAAAGGTCAGGGATGTCACAGTGACCAAAATCCCACGAAATCAGCCCAAAAATGCTTTGAGAAAGGTCAGGGATTGTCACCAGTGACCAAAATCCCAGGAAATCAGCCCAAAAACGACCCAGGACAGGTCTGAGATGTCACAAGAGCCCAAAATCCCAGGAAATCACCCCCAAAAAACGACCCCAAAAATGTCACCCCCCGACCTTCTCCTCCAGCTCCTCCTCCTCCTTGTCCACGTTCATCAGCTCCGGCTTCACCTCCCCGTTCACCTCCTCCGATTTCCGCTTGTTGGACCTGCGGGGCCGAGCTGGGATTGGGATTTCTGGGGCACGGGAAGGGGTTGGGATTGGGGGATGAGGAAGAGGATGAGGAGGATGAGGAGGATGAGGAGGAAGAGGAGGCACTGACCCTTTGGACAGGAGGCTGAGCACGGACGGCTGCCGGCCGGAGCTGCGCGTGACGCGGGAGCTGCCGGGAGCCTCTGCGGGAAGAGCACGGAAATGGATCCCAAATCCCTTTCCCGAGGGGATCCCAATGGGAATTGTCACTCCACAAGGCCAGGAGACCCCAAAACCTCTGCCAGGGGATCCCAAAACCCCTTCCCAAGGAGGTCTCAAAACCCTTCCTAAGGGGATCCCAAAACCCTTCCCAAGGAGACCCCAGCTCTCAATCCCAATGGAAACTGTCACAACCCCAAGGCCAGGAGACCCCAAAACCTCTGCCAGGGGATCCCAAAACCCTTCCCAAAGGAATCCCCCTCTCCATTCCAATGGAGATTGCCACATCTCAAAACCAAGAGACCCCAAACTCCTTCCCAAAGGGACCCCAGCTCTCAATCCAAACGGGAATTGTCACACCCCAAAACCAGGAGACCCCAAAACCATTCCCAGGAGGATCCCAGCTCTCAATCCCAATAGGAATTGTCACACCCCAAAACCAAGAGGCCACAAAACCAGGAGACTCCAAAACCCTTCCTGAGGGGATCCAGAGACCCCAAAACCCTTCCCAAAGGGACCCCAGCTCTCAATCCAAACGGGAATTGTCACACCCCAAAACCAGGAGACCCCAAAACCCTTCCCAAAGGGACCCCAGCTCTCAATCCCAATAGGAATTGTCACACCCCAAAACCAGGAGACCCCAAAACCATTCCCAGGGGGATCCCAGCTCTCAATCCCAATAGGAATTGTCACACCTCAAAACCAACAGACCCCAAAACCATTCCCAGGGGGATCCCAGCTCTCAATCCCAAAGGGAATTGTCACACCTCAAAACCAAGAGACCCCAAAACCTTTCCCAGGGGGATCCCAAGACCCCAGAATCCTTCCCAAGGGGATCCTCCTCTCAATCCCAAAGGGAATTGTCACACCCCAAAACCAGGAGACCCCAAACCCCTTCCAAAGGGGATCCCCCTCCCCATCCCAACAGGAACCACCACCCCCCACGAACCACACCCCAAAGCCACCCCGGGAACCCCACACCGTTACTTTTGGCGTCGCCGTTGGAGCGGCTCCTGCGGGATTTCCGCGCCCGCGCCGCGGGGCCGGACCAGGACGAGGATGAGGACGGTGCCAGCCCCTCCTCGAGCTCCATGGCTCCATCCATGGCTCCATCCATGGCTCCATCCATGGCTCCATCCATGGCTCCATCCATGGCTCCATCGTCGTCGCCGGCGCGCTCCGAGTCGTCGTCGCTGCCGTAGGCGCCGTTGCCGGCACAGCCGTTGGCGCCATTTTGTGCCGAGAGCTCCTGGTGCAGCAGAGCCTTCACCTTGGCCAGGTAACGCTCCTGGGGGAGGGCAGTGCCTGGGGCTGAGCCTGAATGCTGGGGTTTGGCTGGGGGGGGAGCCCAAATCCCATAGGAGAAGTGGGAGCTGATCCCAAATCCCACAGGGATCTGAATCCTGGGTTTGTCCCCAAATCCCACAGGGATCTGAATCCTGGGTTTGTCCCCAAATCCCACAGGGATCTGAATCCTGGGGTTTGTCCCCAAATCCCACAGGGATCTGAATCCTGGGGTTTGTCTGGGGTGTGATCCCAAATCCCACAGGGATCTGAATCCTGGATTTGTCTGGGATGTGATCCCAAATCCCACAGGAATCTGAATCCTGGGGTTTGTCTGGGATGTGATCCCAAATCCCACAGGGATCTGAATCCTGGGGTTTGTCCTGGATTGTGATCCCAAATCCCACAGGGATCTGAATCCTGGGTTTGTCCTGGGGTGTGATCCCAAATCCCACAGGGATCTGAATCCTGGGGTTTGTCCTGGATTGTGATCCCAAATCCCACAGGGATCTGAATCCTGGATTTGTCTGAGGTGTGATCCCAAATCCCACAGGTAAAGTGGGGACTGATCCTAAATCCCGGGGTTTCCCCGATATCTAATCCTGTTTGCTGAGGTTTTATCCCAAATCCCGGGGTTTTATCCCAAATCCCAGTGTTTTCCTGAGCTTCTCACAGTGTATCCCTGCTGTTTTCCTGGTATTTTTGCGGTGTTTCCCCAGTGTTTCTCCAGTGTTTTCCCGGTGTTTTCCCGGTATTTTCCCAGTGTTTTCCCAGTGTTTCCCTGGTATTTTCCCGGTGTTTTCCCAGTGTTTTCCCAGTGTTTCCCTGGTATTTTCCCAGTGTTTTCCCAGTGTTTTCCCGGTGTTTCCCTGGTATTTTCCCAGTGTTTTCCCAGTGTTTTCCCAGTGTTTTCCCAGTGTTTCCCTGGTATTTTCCCCGTGTTTTCCCAGTGTTTTCCCGGTGTTTCCCTGGTATTTTCCCGGTGTTTTCCCAGTGTTTTCCCGGTGTTTTCTCCCCACTCCAGGGTTTGGGGCTCTCACCTCGGAGAGCTCCTCTCGGCGCAGTTTGGCCTCGAGCTCGCTGAGCTGCAGCTGCACCTCGGCCTGCAGGAACCCATGGATGAGGCTGAGCTTCTCCTGGACACTCTCCTGGGGACAGTGGGGACATTGGGGACACTGGGGACAGTGTGGGGACAGCGTGGGGACATTGGGGACAGCAGGGACAGGAACCCATGGATGAGGCTGAGCTTCTCCTGGACACTCTCCTGGGGACAGTGGGGACAGTGTGGGGACACTGGGGACAGTGTGGGGACATTGGGGACAACGTGGGGACACTGGGGACAGTGTGGGGACACTGGGGACAACGTGGGGACATTGGGGACAGTGTGGGGACATTGGGGACAGCAGAGACAGGAACCCATGGATGAGGCTGAGCTTCTCCTGGACACTCTCCTGGGGACAGTGGGGACAGTGTGGGGACATTGGGGACACTGGGGACAGTGTGGGGACACTGGGGACAGCGTGGGGACATTGGGGACAGTGTGGGGACATTGGGGACAGTGTGGGGACATTGGGGACAGCAGGGACAGGAATCCATGGATGAGGCTGAGCTTCTCCTGGACACTCTCCTGGGGACAGTGGGGACAGTGTGGGGACATTGGGGACAGTGTGGGGACACCGGGGACAGTGTGGGGACACTGGGGACAGCGTGGGGACACTGGGGACAGTGTGGGGACATTGGGGACAGCGTGGGGACACTGGGGACAGCGTGGGGACATTGTGGGGACAGCATAGGGACACGGATGAGGCTGAGCTTCTCCTGGACACTCTCCTGGGGACAGTGGGGACAGTGTGGGGACAGTGGGGACATTGGGGACAGTGTGGGGACATTGGGGACAGCAGGGACAGGAACCCATGGATGAGGCTCAGCTTCTCCTGGACACTCTCCTGGGGACACTGGGGACAGCGTGGGGACATTGCAGGGGACACAGGCACTGCCCAGGTGACAGTGGGGACATCCTGCACTCACCTTCTCTCCCAGGTTCTCCTCATCCCGATCCAAGTCCTGCAGCCTGGGGGGGGGCAGAGCTGGGGGTCAGCGAGGGGGGACACCAAGGGAGGGGACAAAGGGACACTGGGGGATGGCCCCAGAGGGGACAGCTCGGGCCAGGAATGGGGGAATTCCAGGGGGGGACAGGGACATCACATCCCCCCCCTGTGACACCGGGAACGATTCCCAAGGGAAGGGACACCCCAGGAATGTCCCCGTGCACTGGGATGTGGGGCTGGGAGCCTCGGGAGTGCCGGGATTGGGGTCAGGACCCCCGGGATTGGGGTCAGGACCCCCTGAACTGGGGTCAGGACCCTCGAGATCGGGGTCAGGACCCTCGGGATTGGGGTCAGGACCCCCGGGATTGGAGTCAGGACCCTCGGGATCGAGATCAGGACCCTCGGGATTGGGGTCAGGACCCCCGGGATTGGGATCAGGACCCCCGGGATTGGGATCAGGACCCCCGGGATCGGGGTCAGGACCCCCTGAATTGGGGTCAGGACCCTCGGGATTGGGATCAGGACCCCCAGGATTGGGATCAGGACCCCCAGGATGGGGTCAGGACAGGGGTCACGACCTAGGTCAGGACCCCTTTGGTGCCAGGGCCATTCCCCATGGGAATTCCCCATCCACTGGGATTTGGGATGGGACCCCCGGGGATGGCTCCTGTCCCCCAGGGGTGGCTCCTGTCCCCCAGGGGTGGCTCCTGTCCCCAGGCCACCCCCCTGTCCCCTGTCACATTCAGCCCTCCTTCCCTTTTTCCTTTTTCCCGCCAGATCCAGGGGAGGTTTTGGGGGGATCCAGGGGGGTTTTGGGGGGATCCAGAGGGGTTTTGGGGGGGCTCCGGTGTCCCCCAGGTTTGGGGACAGCCACGCCGGAAGTGGGGGAGGGGTTGGGGCCCCCCCCTTCCTGCGCGGGCTGGGGGGGACAGGAAGGATTTTGGGGAAGGGGGGGACAGTGACAATTCCCGCCGGGATCACCCCAAAATGTGCCACCCCTCCCACCCCAAAAATCCCTGGGAAAGGGGACACGGGGCGAGGACAAAGCTGGGGCCACGTGGGCACCCCAAAATTGGGGGAGGGGGGAGCTTGGGGGTCCAGGAAAGGAGGAGACCCAAAAATATGGGGGGGGGGGGTCACTGCAGAGGGGGGGGTCAGGGCACTTTTGGGGGGTTAGGGTGATTTCGGGGGGGGTCAAGTAAAGGTCAAGGCAGTCCTGGGGCTGTCAGGGTGATTTTGGAGGGATCAAGGAGGGTCAGCCCAGTTCTGGGAGGTCAGGGTAATTTTTTGGGGGGGTCAAGGGGGGTCAGGGTAATTTTGAGGGGGGTCAGGTCAGTTCTGGGGGGCTCAGGGTAATTTTTGGGGGTCTGTCAGTGCAGGGTGATGCTGGGGCAGGGGTGAGAGTCCAATCCCGAGGGGCTCAAGGTGGCGTTGAGGGGGGGGTCAGTGCTTTGGGGGGGTGTCAATGCCATTTTTGGGGGATCAGCGTCATTTGGAGGGGTCAATGCCATGGAGGGGTCAATGACAGGACTGAAAGGGGGGTTCAGTGCCATGGGGGTGGCACTGCCAAGGCTGAGAGGTTTCTGCCCATCCTGGTGGCCCCCAGCCCATCCCTGAGGGGCAGTGAGGGGCCATGAGGGGCTGTGAGAGGTTGTGGGGGGCCATGAAGGGCTGTGGGGGCTCTGAGATGTTGTGAGGTGCCATGAGGGCTCTGAGGGGCTGTGAGGGCTCTGAGAGGTTTTTGGGCCTTTGAGGAGTTTTGGGGGCTGTGAGGAGCCATGAGGGGCTCTGAGGGGTTGTGAAGGTCCATGAGGGGCTCTGAGGAGCCATAAGAGGCTCTGAAGGATTCTGAGAGACTCTGAAGGGCTGCGAGGGGCTCTGAAGGCTGTGGGAGGTGGTGAGGGCTGTGAGGGGTTCTGAGGGCTCTGACGGGCTGTGAGGGTCCATGAGGGGCTCTGAGGGGCCATGAGGGATTCTAAAGGGCTGTGAGAGGCTCTGACGGGGCCCTCACTCCCGTCTCCCGGCCGGGACTCACCGTCGGCGCAGCTCGGCGGGCAGCGGGGCCGGCGGCAGCGGCGCAGCGCGGGCCGGCATCGGGAGCGGGGCAGGGGCCGGGCCGGGGGCGCGGGGCGGGCTCGGGGCCCGGTTCGGGTCCCGGTTCGGGGCCGGGGTCGGAAGCGCGCTCGGGGCCCGGCTCGGCGGGACCGGGAGCGGCTTCGCGCGGAAACGAGCGGCGGGAGCGGGGCGGCGCCGACCACCGCGCGGGGGGAGCCGGGGCGCACCATGCTGCCGCCGCGGGGGGGGACAACGCGGGCCAGGGCGGTCCCCGCCACACCGGAGGGACCGGGAAGGGATCGAGGGGAACCGGGGGGATCGCGGCGGTACCGGGAGTGGCGGGGGGGGGGGTGGATGGGGAGGCTTCGGGGGGGAACGGAGCGGTGAGGGGGGGAGTGGGAGGTACCACTGAGAGGAGACGGGGGGAGGCGGGAGATACCACTGAGGGCAGATGGGAGGTACCACTGAGAGAAGACGGGGGGAGGTGGGAGGTGCCACTGAGGGGAGACAGGGAGAGATAGGAAGTACCACTGAGAGGAGACGGGGGGAGATAGGAAGCACCACTGAGAGGAGACGGGGGGGAGATGGGAGGTACCACTGAGAGTAGACGGGGGGGAGATGGGAGGTACCACTGTGGGCGCAGGGGGGGCTGTAATAGGGCGTACCACTGTGCAAGGCAGAGTGGAGATGGACTGTACCACTGTGGGGGGTGGGGGACAGGCCTTACCACAGGGCTGTACCATTATAGGGATGGGGGTTGTCACCACTGCCACCCCTGGATGCCACCCAGTGTCCCCATTGTCACCCCAGGGTGTCCCCACTGTCACCACAGAGCCCTCGTGTCCCAGGTCACCTTTATTGTCCCCTTGGGGACACGAACCCCCCGCCCCTGGTGTGGCCACACCCCAAATTTGGGGTGAAAAGGGACAATTTTGGGTGTGGGGTGACCCCAGGGACAGGTGCCAACCCCCCCCCTCCCCCCCGGTGTGGCCACACCCCAAATTTTGGGGTAAAAAGGGACAATTTTGGGTGTGGGGTGACCCAGAGCTGCTCCAGTGACCCCAAGGACAGGGACAAGGTCCTGAAGGGTCCCCAAAAAGAGATCCGGGGGTCCCAACGTGAACCCAAAAAAAAAAGATTTGGGATCCCAAGGCTCCAAATTTACCCTCAAAAACGATCAGAGGGTCCCAAAGTGTCCTTAAAAACGAATTTGGGGGTCCCAAAGCGCCCCCAAAACCAGATTTGGGGTCCTAAGGTTCCAAATGTACCCCCCAAGCTGATCAGAGGGTCCCAAAATGCCCTTAAAAACAGATTTGGGGGTCCCAAAGCATCCCCAAAAACGGATCCGGGGACCCCAAAGTCCCCAAAATCCCCCCTAAAATCCATCCTGGGGGTCCCAGATTTGGGGTCCCGGGCAGGTAAAATAGAAAATAAAATAAATTAAAAGCTTGGGGGGGTTTTGGGGCGTCCCCCCCCTCCCCCGATGTCCCCTCGGTGTCCCCGATGTCCCCTCAGTTCACCAGCAGAGCGTTGTCCTGCACGGCAGCCCTGTGGGGACACAATTTAGGGAATTTTTAGGGGATTTTTAGGGGATTTTGGGGGGCGGGACCCCCAGGGAGACCCCCCCAGATCCCAAAAATCCCAGGAGGAGAGTGGGGACCCCAAAAACCCGAGGGAAGGGCTGGATTTGGGGGTCATTTAGGGGCCAAATTTTGGGATCATTATGGGGTGGTTTGGGGCTGGATTTGGGGGTCATTTCAGGGCCTTTTGGGGCTGGATTTTGGGGTCATTTGGGGCTGGATTTTGGGGTCGTTTCAGGACCTTTTGGGGCTGGATTTTGGGGTCATTTCAGGACCATTTGGGGCTGGATTTTGGGATCATTTCAGGGCCATTTGGGGCTGGATTTTGGGGTCATTTGGGCTGGATTTTGGGGTCGTTTGGGCTGGATTTTGGGGTCATTTCAGGGCCTTTTGGGGCTGGATTTTGGGGTCATTTGGGGCTGGATTTTGGGATAATTTCAGGACCATTTGGGGCTGGATTTTGGGGTTATTTGGGGCTGGATTTTGGGATGATTTCAGGACCATTTGGGGCTGGATTTTGGGGTCATTTCAGGGCCATTTGGGGCTGGATTTTGGGGTTCTTTGGGGCTGGATTTGGGGATAAATTTGGGATTCTCCCACCCTTCCCACAGAGCACGGCTGGATCCCCCCCAGGTGACACCAAGGCCAAACCCCCCCCCCCCCCCCCGCCCCCCACCTCGGGGTGACCCCGAACCCCCCAAAACCTCCCCGAACCCCCCGAACCCCCCCAGAATCCCCCAAAATTCCCGGGAGAGGCGAGGCGGGGGCGGACCGGCCGCAGCAGCAGAGGGCGGGGCAGGAGGCGGAGCTGTCCCGGCGGAACTTCCCGGACCTGGGGCTGTCCCGGCACTGAGCGATGAAAGCGTGGAGCTGGGACACCTGCACGTCACCTTCCGACTGGTTCTGGGGACAGGTGAGATAGGACAGGTGAGGGACAGGAGCTGGGACACCTGCACGTCACCTTCCGACTGGTTCTGGGGACAGGTGAGATAGGACAGGTGAGGGACAGGAGCTGGGACACCTGCACGTCACCTTCCGACTGGTTCTGGGGACAGGTGAGGGGACAGGTGAGGGGACAGGTGAGGGACACCGGGACGTCACCTTCCGACTGGTTCTGGGGACAGGTGACATGGGACAGGTGAGGGGACAGGTGAGATAGGACAGGTGAGGGGACAGGAGCTGGGACACCTGCACGTCACCTTCCGACTGGTTCTGGGGACAGGTGAGGGGACAGGTGAGATGGGACACCGGCACGTCACCTTCCGACTGGTTCTGGGGACAGGTGACATGGGACAGGTGAGATGGGACAGGTGAGATGGGACAGGAGCTGGGACACCTGCACGTCACCTTCCGACTGGTTCTGGGGACAGGTGAGGGGACAGGTGAGATGGGACAGGTGAGATGGGACAGGTGAGATGGGACAGGTGAGATGGGACAGGAGCTGGGACACCGGGATGTCACCTTCAGACTGGTTCTGGGGACAGGTGAGATAGGACAGGTGAGATGGGACAGGTGAGGGGACAGGTGAGGGGACAGGAGCTGGGACACCGGGATGTCACCTTCAGACTGGTTCTGGGGACAGGTGAGATAGGACAGGTGAGATGGGACAGGTGAGGGACAGGAGCTGGGACACCGGGATGTCACCTTCCGACTGGTTCTGGGGACAGGTGAGAGAACAAAGATGGGGACAGGTAAGGGGACAAGGGACGATGTGATTGGCAGACGAGGTGACAGACATACAAAGCGACAGCCAGGTGATGGAACGGACAGGTAAGGTGACACCGGGTGACGTCACATAGGCGAGATAACACACAGGTGATGTCACACACACAGGCGAGATAACACATAGGTAAGGTAACACAGGTGATGTCACACAGATGATGTCACACACACAAGTAATGCCACACACACAGGTAATGTCCCACCCAGGTAAGGTCACACAGGTGACACCCAGGTGAGCTCCCACCTGCCTTGCTCACCTTGATGGTGTCGTAGGAGCCGGTGATGAGGGCGATGAAGAGGCTGAGCACCATGTAGATGAAGAGGGCGCTGAAGCTGTACAGGTACACCTGGCTGAAGAGCCACACCAGGGCCCCGCTGGGCCGCAGAGCCACGAAGGTGGCAAACATGTCATCGCCATTGACCAGGGAAAAGAGACACTCGGACACCATGGACAGCGAGCGGAACTGGGGACAGCACACCTGTGTCACCTGTGTGTCACCTGTCACACCTGTGTCACCTGTGTGTCACCTGTGTGTCACCCCCATGTCATCGCCATTGACCAGGGAAAAGAGACACTCGGACACCATGGACAGCGAGCGGAACTGGGGACAGCACACCTGTGTCACCTGTGTGTCACCTGTCACACCTGTGTCACCTGTGTGTCACCTGTGTGTCACCCCCATGTCATCGCCATTGACCAGGGAAAAGAGACACTCGGACACCATGGACAGCGAGCGGAACTGGGGACAGCACACCTGAGTCACCTGTGTGTCACCTGTGTGTCACCTGTGTGTCACCTGTGTGTCACCCCCATGTCATCGCCATTGACCAGGGAAAAGAGACACTCGGACACCATGGACAGCGAGCGGAACTGGGGACAGCACACCTGTGTCACCTGTGTGTCACCTGTGTGTCACCTGTGTGTCACCTGTGTGTCACCCCCATGTCATCGCCATTGACCAGGGAAAAGAGACACTCGGACACCATGGACAGCGAGCGGAACTGGGGACAGCACACCTGTGTCACCTGTGTGTCACCTGTGTCACCTGTCACACCTGTGTCACCTGTGTGTCACCTGTGTCACCTGTCACACCTGTGTGTCACCTGTGTGTCACCTGTGTGTCACCTATCACACCTGTGTGTCACCTGTGTGTCACCTGTGTGTCACCTGTCACACCTGTCACACCTGTCACACCTGTAACCCCACATTTCATCCATGGCTTTGTTAATCTCCCAAACCCCAAAACCCAGATTTGGAAATCCCCCACCCCCGAAACCCCAAAATTTGGGAATCCCCCTGACCCCAAACGGGGAATTTGGGAATTCCCCGACCCCAAAATCTGAAATTTGGGAATCCCTCCGACCCCAAACTGGGAATTTGGGAATCCCCCGAGCCCAAACTGGGAATTTGGGGCTGTCCCACCTTGGGGTGGTGGGGGCCCAGCACGATCCAGCCGCAGAAGCAATAACCCAAATAAATGACGGCCACGCAGCAGCAGAAACGCATCACGCTGGGCAGGGCCACGCGCAGGGTGACGATCAGGATCTGGGGGAAAAAACGGGAAAATTGGGAAAAATGGGAAAAATGAAAAATGGGGATTAGCCACGCGCAGGGTGACGATCAGGATCTGGGGGAAAAAACGGGAAAATTGGGAAAAATGGGAAAAATGAAAAATGGGGATTAGCCACGCGCAGGGTGACGATCAGGATCTGGGGGGAAAATGGGAAAATTGGGAAAAATGGGAAAAATGAAAAATGGGGATTAGCCACGCGCAGGGTGACGATCAGGATCTGGGGGAAAAAACAGGGAAAATGGGAAAAATGGGAAAAATGGGAAAAATGAGAAATGGGGAAATGGGGATTAGCCACGCGCAGGGTGACGATCAGGATCTGGGGGAAAAAATGGGAAAATTGGGAAAAATGGGAAAAATGGGAAAAATGAAAAATGGGGATTAGCCATGTGCAGGGTGACAATCAGGATCTGGGGGAAAAAACAGGGAAAATGGGAAAAATGGGAAAAATGAAAAATGGGAAAAATGGGAAAAATGGGGATTAGCCACGTGCAGGGTGACGATCAGGATCTGGGGGGAAAAATGGGAAAAATGGGAAAAATGGGGAAATAGGGAAATGGGGAAATGGGGATTAGCCATGCGCAGGGTGACGATCAGGATCTGGGGGAAAAAATGGGAAAATGGGAAAAATGGGAAAAATGGGAAAAATGGGGAAATAGGGAAATGGGGAAATGGGGATTAGCCACGCGCAGGGTGACGATCAGGATCTGGGGGAAAAATGGGAAAATTGGGAAAAATGGGAAAAATGGGAAAAATGAAAAATGGGGATTAGCCACGCGCAGGGTGACGATCAGGATCTGGGGGAAAAAACGGGGAAAATGGGAAAAATAAAAATGGGAAAAATGGGAAAAATGAGAAATGGGGAAATGGGGAAATGGGGATTAGCCATGTGCAGGGAGACAATCAGGATCTGGGGGAAAAAATGGGAAAATTGGGAAAAATGGGAAAAATGAAAAATGGGAAAAATGAAAAATGGGGAAATGGGGATTAGCCACGTGCAGGGTGACGATCAGGATCTGGGGGAAAAAATGGGAAAATGGGAAAAATAAAAATGGGAAAAATGGGAAAAATGAAAAATGGGGATTAGCCATGTGCAGGGTGACGATCAGGATCTGGGGGAAAAAATGGGAAAATTGGGAAAAATGGGAAAATGGGGAAATGGGGATTAGCCACGCACAGGGTGATGATCAGGATCTGGGGGAAAAAACAGGGAAAATGGGAAAAATAAAAATGGGAAAAATGGGAAAAATGAGAAATGGGGAAATAGGGAAATGGGGAAATGGGGATTAGCCACGTGCAGGGTGACGATCAGGATCTGGGGGAAAAAATGGGAAAATTGGGAAAAATGGGAAATGGGAAAAATGAAAAATGGGGATTAGCCACGTGCAGGGTGACGATCAGGATCTGGGCAGAAAAAATGGGAAAAACGGGAAAAATGAAAAATGGGAGAAATGGGAAAAATGGAGGAAATGAAAAATGGGGAACAATGGGGATTTGGGGTTGGAAAATGTGAATTATCCGAGTAGGGGGCAGGAAAACGGGAAGTGTCCCCAAGCGTGACAAGGAGGATTTTTAGGGCATGAAAAATGGGATTTAATCTTGTCCCTGTCCCCTGTCCGTGACCCCCAGGTGTCCCCAGGTGTCCCCAGGTGTCCCCAGGTGTCACTCACGTTGTATTTCTGGAAGAAGGTCAGGTACCGGATGACCCCGACCCACACCAGCAGGGTGGATGTCCCCAGCAGGATGCTGCACACGTCATAGCCCGAGAAATTCTGGGGGGACACGGGGACAGTGCCACCACCGTGTCCCCAGGGCAGTGACAATGTCACCAAGGCAATGGCAGTGTCCCCAGGGCGGTGGCAGTGTCCCCAGGGCTGGCAGTGTCCCCAGGGCAGTGTCCCCAGGGTGGTGGCAGTGTCCCCAAGGGCTGGCAGTGTCCCCAGGGTGGTGGCAGTGTCCCCAGGGTGGTGACAGTGTCCCCAGGGCAGTGACAGTGTCCCCAGGGCAGTGTCCCCAAGGGCTGGCAGTGTCCCCAAGGGCTGGCAGTGTCCCCAGGGCTGGCAGTGTCCCCAGGGTGATGGCAGTGTCCCCAGGGGCGGTGGCAGTGTCCCCAGGGCAGTGACAGTGTCCCCAGGGCAGTGTCCCCAAGGGCTGGCAGTGTCCCCAGGGTGGTGGCAGTGTCCCCAGGGTGGTGACAGTGTCCCCAGGGCAGTGTCCCCAAGGGCTGGCAGTGTCCCCAGGGGTGGTGGCAGTGTCCCCAGGGTGATGGCAGTGTCCCCAAGGCTGGCAGTGTCCCCAGGGCAATGACAGTGTCCCCAGGGCAGTGACAGTGTCCCCAGGGCGGTGACAGTGTCCCCAGGGCAGTGTCCCCAGGGCGGTGACAGTGTCCCCAGGGCGGTGACAGTGTCCCCAAGGGCTGGCAGTGTCCCCAGAGCAGTGACAGTGTCCCCAGGGTGGTGGCAGTGTCCCCAGGGCGGTGACAGTGTCCCCAGAGCAGTGACAGTGTCCCCAGGGTGGTGGCAGTGTCCCCAAGGGCTGGCAGTGTCCCCAGGGCAGTGTCCCCAGGGTGGTGACAGTGTCCCCAGGGCAGTGTCCCCAAGGGCTGGCAGTGTCCCCAGGGCAGTGGCAGTGTCCCCAAGGGCTGGCAGTGTCCCCAGGGCAGTGTCCCCAAGGGCTGGCAGTGTCCCCAGGGCGGTGGCAGTGTCCCCAAGGGCTGGCAGTGTCCCCAGGGCAGTGTCCCCAAGGGCTGGCAGTGTCCCCAGAGCAGTGACCTTGGCCTCGATGCCGATCTTGAGCACGGTGCCCAGCACGGTGAGGAGGTCGCTGGTGACGAGCAGCAAATACCAACCATTGAGGAACTCGAGACAGTCGGACAGGGACAGGGACACGGAGCGGTGACAGCGCAGGAACCGCGAGAAATCCTGGGGACACCAAACTGTCACTGTCATTGTCATTGTCATTGTCACCTCACAGGGACAGGGACACGGAGCGGTGACAGCGCAGGAACCGCGAGAAATCCTGGGGACACCGAACTGTCACTGTCATTGTCACTGTCACTGTCATTGTCACTGTCACTGTCACCTCACAGGGACAGTGACACGGAGCGGTGACAGCGCAGGAACCGCGAGAAATCCTGGGGACACCAAAACTGTCACTGTCATTGTCACTGTCACTGTCATTGTCATTGTCACTGTCACTGTCACTGTCGTTGTCACTGTCGTTGTCATCTCACAGGGACAATGACACCAATCCCGTTCCCCAAACCCCAAACCCTCCAAACTCCATAAATGCCCCAAATCCCCCAAACCCCAATCCCAAACCACCAAATCCCCCAATCCCCAAATCCCCAAAATCCCAATCCCCAAATCCCCAAACCCCAATCCCAATCCCCAAACCCCAAAACCCCAAATCCCCAAAATCCCAATCCCCAAACCCCCCAATCCCCAAATCCTAAAACCCCAAATCCCCAATCCCCAAATCCCTCAAACCACAAACCCAAAACCCCAAATCCTCCAAACCCCATAAATGCCCCAAATCCCCCAAACCCCAAATCCCCAAACCCCAAATCCCCAAACCCCCAATCCCCAAACCCCAATCCCAAACCCCCAAACCCCCAATCCCCAAACCCCAATCCCCAAACCCCAAAATCCAAAATCCCCAAACCCCCAATCCCCAAACCCCAATCCCAAACCCCCAAACCCCCAATCCCCAAACCCCAATCCCCAAACCCCAAAATCCAAAATCCCCAAACCCCCAATCCCCAAACCCCAATCCCAAACCCCCAATCCCCAATCCCCCAAATCCCCAAACCCCAAATCCCAAACCCCAGTCCCCCTCACCCTCTGCAGGAGGAGCCCGCGGGCGATGGAGCGAGCGCAGAGCACCAGGGACAGCGAGCACACGGCTGTCACCAGGATGTCAAAGAACAACCGCAGGGAATTGTCACCTGTGGGGACACCCAGGGTCACCCCCCGGGGTCACTGTCACTCCCCCGGGGTCACTGTCACCCCCCGGGGTCACTGTCACCCCCCCGGGACAGAGGACACTCCCCAGGACAGGAAATGCCTGTGGTCACCCATTGTCACCTGTCCCGGGCAGCGAGGGGTGGTGGCACTCCCGGGGACACCCATTGTCACCCCCTGTCACCTCTCCAGGGCAGCGAGGGGTGGTGGCAGTGCCATTGTCACCCATTGTCACCCATTGTCACCCATTGTCACCCATTGTCACCTCTCCAGGGCAGCGAGGGGTGGTGGCAGTCCCATTGTCACCCATTGTCACCCACTGTCACCTCTCCAGGGCAGCGAGGGGTGGTGGCAGTGCCATTGTCACCCATTGTCACCCCCGTCACCCCCTGTCACCTCTCCAGGGCAGCAAGGGGTGGTGGCACACCCGGGGACACCCATTGTCACCCATTGTCACCGTCTGTCACCTCTCCAGGGCACCGAGGGGTGGTGGCAGTCCCATTGTCACCCATTGTCACCCCCTGTCACCTCTCCCAGGCACCGAGGGGTGGTGGCAGTCCCATTGTCACCCATTGTCACCCATTGTCACCCATTGTCACCCCCTGTCACCTCTCCAGGGCAGCGAGGGGTGGTGGCACTCCCGGATGGCCGCGTGTGTGTCCAGGCGGATCCGCACTCGCCCGCTGTGGGCGCGGTTGTCAAAGGTGACCTGGGGACAGGGGGTGGCACTGTCACCGTCACTGTGTCACCGTCACTGTCACCATCACTGTGTCACTGTCACTGTGTCTGCATTGCTGTCTCTGTGTCACTGTCACTGTTACTGTCATTGTGCCTGTGTCACTGTCATTGTGACTGTGTCTGCATTGCTGTCACTGTGTCACTGTCACTGTGTCACTCTCGCTGCCATTGTGTCACTGTCACTGTGTCACTGTCATTATGTCACTGCGTCACTCTCACTGTTATTGTCACTGTCACTGTGTCACTCTCACTGCCATTGTCACTGTTACCGTGTCACTATTATTGTCTCTGCGTCACTGTCTCTGTGTCACTCTCACTATTGTCACTGTGTCACTGTCACTGTTATTGTTGCCATCACTCTGTCACTGTCACTGTGTCACTGTCATTGTCACTTTGTCACTCTGTCATTGTCACTGTGTCACTGTTATTGTCTCTGTGTCACTGTCGCTGTGTCACCGTCACTGTGTCACTCTCACTATTGTCACCGTGTTACTCTCACTATCATTGTCACCGTCACTGTGTCACTCTCACTATTGTCACTGTGTCACTGTCACTGTTATTGTCGCCGTCACTCTGTCACTGTCACTGAGTCACTGCCATTGTCACTGTGTCACTGTTATTGTCATTGTCACCGTGTCACTCTCACTGTCATGGTCACTGTCACTCGCTGGCTGCCCCCCAGGGCCCACCGAGGGACAGAGGGACACCCAGGGGACCCTTGGGGACACCCAGGGGACTCTCAGGGGACAATTGAGGATATTTGGGGACACCCACGGGACAGTGTAGGATATCTGGGGACACTCAGGGGACACTGTGGGATATCTGGGGACACTCAGGGGACAATTGAGGATATTTGGGGACACCTGGGGACACTGTGGGATATTTGGGGACACTCAGGGGACACTCAGGGGACACTTTGGAATGTTTGGGGACATCCAGAGGACACCCAGGGGACACTGTGGGATATCTGGGGACACCCAAGGGACTCTCAGGGGACACTGTGGGATATCTGGGGACACCCAGGGGACACTGTGGGATATCTGGGGACACCCAGGGGACTCTCAGGGGACACTGTGGGATATCTGGGGACACGCAGGGGACACGTGGGGACACTGACGGTGACACTGAAGGTGTAGCAGTCGGGGATTTCGTGGTTCAGCAGCGTTTGGATGTTGATGGCCTTGAGCTGGAAGTCCACGGTGACATTGATCAGCCTGGGGGGAGAAAAAAACACCCTGGGAGGCCCCAAAATCCTCCCCAAAAAACCCCAAAATCCCCCAAAAAAGGAGAAATTCCGCCTCAAAATCCCCCCCAAAAAAAAACCTCCCTGAAATCCCCCCAAAAAGGAAAAATTCCACCTCAAAATCACAAAAAATTCCAATAAAAAAGAGATTAAAAATAATAAATAAGAGAAGAATAAAAAAACAACGAAGGGAAAATTCTGCCCCAAATTCCCCTCTCTAAAAAAAAATAAAAAAAATCAGGGAACAAAACTGCCCCAAAATCCCCAAAAAACCTGAAATCCCAACCAAAAAAAGAAAAATTCCACCTCAAAAATCTCCTCCCAAAAAAATACTGGAAAGGAAAAATTCCACCCCAAAATCCCCCCAAAAACTCCCAAGAAAGAGAAAATTCACCCCAAAATCCTCAAAAAAAACCACAGGAAAGGGAAAATTCCACCCCAAAAAATTCTTGGGAAAGGGAAAATTCACCCCAAAATCCCACACAGGGATTTGGGAAAAGGGACCCCAAAATGCCACAGAGGGATTTTTGGGATGGGGAAGGGCCCTGGGTGGGATTTTGGGGGTTTTTGGGGGTTTTTTGGGGTTTTTTGGGGGTTTACCTGTGGAACTGGAGGGTGAAGTTGCCGTCGGTGCCGTCCAGTGCTGGCGGTTTGGGGTCCCCAGGCTGCACCTCCAGGCACTCTGTGGGGTCAGCATTGGGGTCAGCCCCTGGGACTCCCCAAATCCCAAATCCCAAACGCCCTGGGACCATCCCAAACCCCAAATCCCAAACCCCAAACCCCAAACTCAGACCCCAAACCCCAACAAACACCAACTTCCAAACCCCAAATCCCAAACCCCAAACTCAGACCCCAAACCCCAACAAACACCAACTTCCAAACCCCAAAGCCCAAACCCCAACCCAAATCTAAACCCAAATTCCAAACCCCAAACCTCAACTCCCAACCCCAGCTCCCAAAACCCCAAATCCCAACTCTCAAACCAAAACTCCAAACCCCAAACCCCAAACTCTGCACCCCAAACCCCAAACCCCAACCCTGCACCCCCAACCCTGCACCCCCAACCCTGCCCCCCGCACCCCAAACCCTGCACCCCAAACCCCAAACCCTGCACCCCAAACCCCAACCCCGCACCCCCAACTCCGCACCCCAAACCCCGCACCCCAAACCCCAACCCTGCACCCCAAACCCTGCACCCCGCACCCCAAACCCCAAACCCTCCACCCCAAACCCCAAGCCCTGCACCCCAAACCCCAAACCCCAAACCCTCCACCCCAAACCCCAAACCCTGCACCCCAAACCCTCCACCCCAAACCCCGCACCCCAAACCCTGCACCCTAAACCCCAACCCCGCACCCCCAACTCCGCACCCCAAACCCCGCACCCCAAACCCCGCACCCCAAACCCTGCACCCCAAACCCCGCACCCCAAACCCCAAACCCCAAACCCCAAACCCCAACCCCGCACCCCAAACCCCAAACCCTGCACCCCAAACCCCGCACCCCAAACCCCAACCCTGCACCCCAAACCCTCCACCCCAAACCCCGCACCCCAAACCCTGCACCCTAAACCCCAACCCCGCACCCCCAACTCCGCACCCCAAACCCCGCACCCCAAACCCCGCACCCCAAACCCTGCACCCCAAACCCCGCACCCCAAACCCCAAACCCCAACCCCGCACCCCAAACCCCAAACCCTGCACCCCAAACCCCGCACCCCAAACCCCAACCCTGCACCCCAAACCCCGCACCCCAAACCCCAAACCCTGCACCCCAAACCCTGCCCCCCGCACCCCAAACCCCAACCCTGCACCCCAAACCCCAAACCCTGCACCCCAAACCCCAACCCTGCACCCCCAACCCCGCACCCCAAACCCTGCCCCTCGCCCCCCGGGCCCGCCGTGCCCTCACCGGTGGCCACCGTGGGGTCGATGTCGAAGGTGTCGTTGCCGGGGTCGATGTCCCCCCTGCGGAAGAAGCGCTGGCACAGCCACAGCCCGGGGCCACCCCCGGGGCCACCCCCGGGGCCACCGTAGGCGTAGCGGCCCAGGGACTCGTTGGGGACAGCCAGGTACTGTGGGGACAGGGACACGGGGCTGGCACTGGGGCATCCCGGTGTCCCCAAATCACCTCAGTGTCCCTAAAACACCTCTGTGTCCCCAAACACCTCTGTGTCCCCAAAACAAAGTGGCCAAAGGGACACGGGGCTGGGGGTGGCACTGAGGCACCTCAGTGTCCCCAAATCACCTCAGAGTCCTCAAAACATCTCCGTGACCCCAAACACCTCTGTGACCCCAAAACGGGGTGGCCAAAGGTCTCAGTGGGGACAGCCAGGTACTGTGGGGACAGGGGTCCCCAAACCACCCCAGTGTCCCCAAACCACCCCAGTGTCCCCAAACCACCCCAGTGTCCCCATGCCACCTTCTCGAGGACAAAGGCCAGGTGATCCATGATGTTCTCGTGTCCCCAAACCCCTCCCGATGTCCCCAACCCCTCCCGATGTCCCCAACCCCTCCCGATGTCCCCAGCCCTGCCGGTGTCCCCGTGCCACCTTCTCGATGACGAAGGCCAGGTGCTCCACGAGGTCCCCGCGGGTGTAGATGGCCCGGGTGTCATCGCTGCCGTCCTCGTAGCCCTTGAGGAACAGGTGCTTGAAGGCCACCGTGTTGTCCTCCTTGAAGGCCACCACCAGCTGGTTGCTGAGCCCAAACAGGATCAGCTGGGGACAAAGGCCACCACCTCTGTCACCACCTGTCCCACCACGGTGACACTGCTGTGTTTTGTCCCAGAACGCTTTCACCCAGAGCTTGGGGACAAAAGCCACCCCGGTCACCCCGTGTCCCACCCTGGTGACACCACCGTGTTTCACCCCGAAATGGTGTCACCTGTGGTTGGTGACAAAGCCACTGCTGCCATCAGGCCCTGTCCCACCACGGTGACGCTGCCATTCTTTGTCCCAGGACACTCCAGTGTCCCTTCCAAAGTGTCCCCATGTCCCAGTCCCCTGTGCTGCTGTCCCCACTGTCCCTGATGTCCCCTTCCCGGTGTCCCAGCCCCTTGTGCTGCTGTCCCCACGGTCGCCATCTGCCATCCCCGCTGTCCCATCCCCGCTGTCCCATCCCCGCTGTCCCCAGCGGTGTCACCTGCACGGTGACAAGGACGATCTTGGCGAGCTGCAGCACGAGTTTCACGGGCCGCCTGCCGCGGGCCCGGTACTTGTCACAGGGGCTCATGAAGAAATACTTGAGGCGGCGCCGCAGCTCTTCCTCCTCCTCCTCCTCTTCCTCCTTCTCCGGTACCGGCGCCGGGGCCGCCCCGGCCGTGCCGTAGCCGGGGCCGCGGCTCAGCAGCCGCTCGGTCTCTGCGCACACCCGCCGGTGTCACCTCGGTCCGGTGTCACCTCGGTCCGGTGTCACCCCTGTCCTGCTGTCCCCAACCCAGCCGGTGTCCCCCTGCCCGAGCACAGCGTCCCCGGTACCCGCAACCACCCCGGCCGGACCCCCGATGTTCCCGCACCCAGCTGTGCTCCTGTCCGGGTTCCGGTACTGCCAGACCCGGTCTGCCACTAATCCCGCTCCCTGTCACCATTCCCGCTCCCTGTCCCAATTCCCGGTCCCCATTCCCTGTCCCCATTCCCATTCCCGGTCTCCTCTCACCGGACGCCGCCGCCATCGCTCCGCTCCCCCCTCAGCTCTCACGTGACCGGGGAAACCCCGCGATGCTCCCGCCCACCAATCACAGCGCGCCATCGCTCCTGGATTTACATAACCACGCCCACGCCTCTGGCCCCGCCCCCGGGCGCTCTTTGCTCCCAATTCGCTCCCAGTGCTCCCAGTCAGAGCGGGGCTGGCAGGGAAAGCGCTCCCAGTTCGTGCCCGGGGCTCTCAGCATCGCTCCCGGTGCTGTCCCGGTCATTCCCAGTGCTCCCAGTATCGCTCCCGGTGCCGCGCGGACAAAGCCCCGCCTGGAAAGGAGCGCAGAGTGATCGATCGGCAGCAAGGAGCAATCGAGCGCCAAGGGATCGATCGGCAGGCAGGAGAAATCGAGTGTGGAGTGATCGATCGGCAGGCATCACCAATCGATCGCCGATCTAATCGATCGACAGGCATCACCAGTCGATCGCCGATCTAATCGATCGCCAGACATTAGCAATCGATCGCCGATCTAATCGATCGCCAGGCATCACCAGTCGATCGCCGATCTAATCGATCGGCAGACATCAGCAATCGATCGCCGATCTAATCGATCGGCAGACATCACCAATCGATCGCCGATCTAATCGATCGGCAGACATCACCAATCGCTCGCCGATCTAATCGATCGACAGACATCAGCAATCGATCGCCGATCTAATCGATCGGCAGGCATCACCAATCAATCGACAGGCATCAGCAATCGATCGCCGATCTAATCGATCGGCAGGCATCACCAATCGCTCGCCGATCTAATCGATCGGCAGGCATCACCAGTCGATCGCCGATCTAATCGATCGGCAGGCATCACCGATCGATCGCCGATCTAATCGATCGACAGGCATCACCGATCGATCGCCGATCTACTCGATCGACAGACATCACCGATCGATCGCCGATCTAATCGATCGACAGGCATCACCGATCGATCGCCGATCTAATCGATCGACAGACATCAGCAATCGATCGCCGATCTAATCGATCGGCAGACATCAGCAATCGATCGCCGATCTAATCGATCGGCAGGCATCACCAATCGATCGCCGATCTAATCGATCGACAGGCATCACCAATCGATCGCCGATCTAATCGATCGACAGACATCAGCAATCGATCGCCGATCTAATCGATCGGCAGGCATCACCAATCGATCGCCGATCTAATCGATCGACAGACATCAGCAATCGATCGCCGATCTAATCGATCGGCAGGCATCACCAATCGATTGCCCGAGTGATCGATCGACAGGCATCGCCAATCGATCGCCAATCTAATCGATCGGCAGGCATCAGCAATCGAGCACAAAGCGATCGATCGAGAGGCAGGAGGAACCGAGCACAGAGCGATCGATCGAGAGGCAGGAGGAACCGAGCACAGAGCGATCGATCGAGAGGCAGGAGGAACCGAGCGCAGGGCGCTGGATGAGGGCAGGGAGCAGCAATCGAGCGCAGAGTGACGGATGCAGGGAGGCAGCACCATCGTAAGCAGGGATTGATCGCACGGCCCCGTTTAATGAGCGATCAATGCCCCGCACCCCCCGGCACTCCCGGACACGCTCGCACACGCAGCCCAGGGCAGGCCCGGCTGCAGAGCTCACGGCCCCGATGGTTCCACGGCAGCGCCTCTGAACGCCAACCCCCAGCGCACGTTCTCCCCACATTCCCGGGGCTGTTCCCACATTCCCGCTCCCGGTCTTGGTCTCGATCCTCCAGTCCCGATCCCGGTCCTTTATTCCCGCTCCCCTTCACAGTCTCAGCCTTGTAGCCCAGGTCCCTGTCCCCACTCTGGGTGCCAAATTCCCGCTCCCTGTCCTGTATTCCCGGTCCCATTCTCTGGATAAGTCCAAATCCTGAAACCGCAACCCCATTCCCAAATTCCCATCCCAAATTCCCGCTCCCTGTCCCCATTCCCTGTCCCCATTCCCTGTCCCCATTGCCTGTCCCGGTCCCCATTCCCCGTCCCCATTCCCGCTCCCCATTCCCATTCCCTGTCCCCATTCCCTGTCCCCATTCCCTGTCCCGCTCCCCATTCCCGGTCCCCATTCCCATTCCCGGTCTCCTCTCACCGGACGCCGCCGCCATCGCTCCGCTCCCCCTCAGCCCTCACGTGACCGGGGAAACCCCGCGATGCTCCCGCCCACCAATCACAGCGCGCCTTCGCTCCTGGATTTACATAACCACGCCCCCGCCTCTGGCCCCGCCCCCGGGCGCTCTTTGCTCCCAGTTCGCTCCCAGTGCTCCCAGTCAGAGCGGGGCTGGCAGGGAAAGCGCTCCCAGTTCGTGCCCGGGGCTCTCAGCATCGCTCCCGGTGCTGTCCCGGTCATTCCCAGTGCTCCCAGTATCACTCCCGGTGGAGCCCCGCAGGGCGGAGCGCGGCTCCTTTTGGCTGTCGGCACCTGCCCGGGCCGGGCTGGGAGCGGAGGAGGAGCCGGGAGGAAGAGGAGGAGAAGAGGAGGAGAAGAGGAGGAGCAGGGACAGCGAAAGGAGGAGCGGGAACTGAAGGAGCGGATTTGGAACCGCGCGCTTCCCCCGCTCCGGCCGCAGCTGCCCCGGGTCCGGCAGCATCGGCCCCGCCCGGGACCCGCAGGTGAGCGGGGAGGGGGAGCTCGCCCCAAATCCATCGCGGGGGGATCTCCGGGAGGGATTTTTTGGCGGGGCAGGGAATGTTCGGATCTCGCAGGACCCCAAAGCCGAGCCGGAAATGCCCCTGGGGGGGGGGGGGGGGGGGAAATCTTGGGTCTGGGGGTCCCCGGGAGAACCGGGGGTGAACGGGGGAGCCCCGGAGCGGGGAGAGCGCAGAGGGGCGATCCCGGAGCCGGGGACCCCCGGCAGCCTGGAGGGGTGCGGGAGGTCGGTGCTGAGCGGGCTCCGGGCCCCCCGAGGCTGAAAGGGGCGCTGACTTCTGCAGCCGCCCTTGGGCAGCGGGACCATCGAACACAACGCGCTCGGCCCTTGTTTCCCCCACCCCAAATCAGGAATCTTGGCTCCATCAAAGAGCAAAAGGCCGGGAGGAAGAGGAGGATGGCCCGGAAGCCCCAGGCAGGTGAGGAGGAAGCCCCTGGCCCTTTCCCCCTCTGTCCTGCTCCATGTCCCAGCCCAGCACGGCCCCCGGCTGCAGGACAACCCCCCGACCTGGGGGGATCTCCTTCCCCTTCCCTGTGGCACGGAGGCAAATCCCATCCTCTGCTTGTCCTTCCTGCCCCAGGCAAGGAGCTGAGCACGGAGAGCAGCGAGGACAAATCCCCGCGGCAGAACCTCGTGGGAGAGGCCGTTTGGAGCGGCCCCACGGCACGGGAATGCAACGGGGAGGAAAAGATCCCGCAGCAGGAGGGGCTGCAAACGCAGATCCCGGGGATCCCGGCAGGAAAGAGCCGGCCTGGGCCGGGGGAGCGGCCACAGCTCGGAGCTGGGGGTCCCTGAGCAGCTTCAGGATGGGGAGAAGCCCCACAAGTGCCCGGAATGTGGGAAAAGCTTCAGGTGGAGACGCCTCGTGATCCAACCCGGGAGAATCCACACCTGGGAGAGACCCTACAGGTGTGGGGAGTGCGGGAAGAGATTGAGGGACAGCTCTAAACTGAGCGTGCACCTGAGGATCCACACCTGGGAGAGACCCTACAGGTGTGGGGAGTGCGGGAAAGGCTTCAAGGAGAACTCGAGCCTGACTGCCCAGCTGAGGATCCACAGCGGGGAGGGACCTCCCCGTGGTCACCTGGATTCATCCTCAGGCCATCAGGAATCTGCTGTGGAGAAGAGATTTCTTCTCACCTCGGGGGGGGAAAATGTCGCTTTTTTTTTTTTTTTTTTTTTTTTTTTTGCATCAAGAAACGCTGAGTGGCCTTGGAGATTTTTTTTCCGTTTTAATTCTGTTTTACCCCCAGGTATTTTCCTCAACCAAATGGGGATGATGGATTGGGTCAAAATCTCTGATTTTGGAGACAAGGGGGTTGGAAATCCCTCCCCAAAAAAAGTTTCTTGCCACCCCCCCCCTCCAGCCGAGCTGGTGGATGCTCTGCCTGCAGGGACACGTAAATCTTTTCGGTTTGGCACTGAAATGTCGCGTTTTTCTCTTGGAAAACCTTGGAAAGGCCTGAAATTGTGGTGAAAATAAAGATGTTAAAGTAAGATATGGGTGGGGACATGGAGGGGGACATGGGTGGGGACATGGGGGACATGTAGAGGGGACAGTGACATGGATGGGGACATTGTGGGACATGGATGGGGACATGAACTGTGCCATCAATGCCACCACAGTGCCATCAATGCCACCACAGTGCCACCTTGGCCGTGGTGAAGGGCTGCCCGGGGCAGTTCCTGGTGGGAGGAGCTTTGGGGGTCACCTTTGGGGTCACCTTGGGACCGACCACGGGTCTGGTCCACTCTGAAATGGGGAGGAGCCCTGGCCAGGGAGCCTGGGATGGACACTGGGGTGGGGGGACACTGGTCTGGGTGGCCACCAGGCCATGAATCCCAGTTTGGACACTGGTCTGAATGGACACCAGACCATGAATCCCAGTTTGGACACTGGTCTGGGTGGACACCAGGCCATGGATCCCAGTTTGGACACTGGGGTGGGGGGACACCAGGCCATGAATCCCAGTTTGGACACTGGTGTGGATGGACACCAGGCCATGGATCCCAGTTTGGATGGACACCAGGCCATGGATCCCAGTTTGGGTGGACACCAGGTCATGAATCCCAGTTTGGACGCTGGTCTGGATGGACACCAGACCATGAATCCCAGTTTGGACACTGGTCTGGGTGGCCACCAGGCCATGGATCTCAGTTTGGGTGGACACCAGGCCATGGATCCCAGTTTGGACACTGGTCTGGGTGGCCACCAGACCATGAATCCCAGTTTGGACACTGGTCTGGGTGGCCACCAGGCCATGGATCCCAGTTTGGGTGGACACCAGGCCATGGATCCCAGTTTGGACACTGGTCTGGACTGGTCCCTGTCCCTCCCATCCTGGCCACCCCCTGCCCCACCCCACTAGCCTCCCACCCCATCCCAGTAGCCCCCAAACCCCCCCCCAAAATCAACCCAATTCCACAACATCAACTCCCTGCTGATCCCTGCAGGGCGAGAGGGAAACTGAGGCACGGATTTGGGGAGGGGGCGACATCGGGACCCAACCCCCCCCAAAAAAAAATTGTCACCACACCCCAAAATGTCACATCTCGGGGGAGGGGGGGAGGGCTGCAGGAGGCACCGCGAGGAGGAGGAGGAGGAGGAGGATGGGGAGGAAGAGGAGGAGGAGGAGGAGGTGAGGGTGTGACTGAAACTCCTGCCCGGTCACATGGGGAAGCCGCGACAGGAACCGGAGCCGAGCGCGGCTGCAGCACCGGAGGTACCGGGGGTGGCCGTGGGGGGGGGGGGACGAACCCCAAAAAGTCCCAAAAAATCCCCCCAAAAATCCCCAAAAAATCCCCCAAAAATCTGCAGCATCCTCGGGGGGGGGGGGGAGGTGGAAGAGTGGACGGGGGTGACACCCCAAAAAATTTTGTCACCTCCCCCCCCCCCCCCGGCAGGATGTGGGGCACCCCCCCCCCCTCCTCTCCTCTCCCCTCCCCCCCTCCTCCTCCGTTTTTGGGGCGCTGGTGACAAATTGGAGAGTGGAGGTGACAAAAAGAGCGGGTGTCACCTCGGGGGTGGCACGGAGGGGGGGGGGGGTCTCGGTGTCACCCCCAGGGTGACAATGGGGGGGTCGGGGGTGTCCCCAAAGTGCGGGAGGAGGGAGGGGGGGGGAGGGGAAGCGCGGTTGGGGAGCGACGGAAACGCCTCCGGTGCCGCCTGAGCCCCGGGCGTGGGGGTGGCGGGGCACCTGTCCCGGTGTCACCGGGGCACCTGTCACCCTCTCCTGTCCCCCTGTCCCCCTCTCCTGTCCCCCTGTCCTGTCCCTCTGTCACTTTGTCCCCCTGTCCCTCTGTCCCCGGCACCCCCTGACCGGGCAGGACAACTCAAAAAAAAAATAAAATAAAATAAAATAAAATTGGGACCCCCCCCCTGAGTGGACACCCCCAAAATTTGGGACCCCTCACAAACCGGGACCCTGCAAGGTGGGGGTGTCAGGTTGGGGGTGACTCCCCCCCACCCCAAAATTCAACCCCCAAAACGACTCCCCCACCCCAAATCCCCAAATCCATCCCTGGACCTCCCCAAATTCAACTCCCCCCACCCCAAAATCCCCAAATCCAACCCTGGACCTCCCCCAAATTATTCCCCCCACCCCAAAACCCCCAACCCCACCCCATGAACCCCCCCAAATTCAAATCCCCCCACCCCAAAATCCCCAAATCCATCCCTGAAACCCCCAAAATGCCTCCCCCCACCCCAAAACCCCCCCAAAATCAACTCCCCCCATCCCATGGACCCCAAATCCACCCCCTAAACCCCCAAATTCCAATCCCCCCACCCCAAAATCCCCAAATCCATCCCTGAAACCCCCAAATTCAAATCCCCCCACCCCAAAACCCCCAAATCCATCCCTGGACCTCCCCCAAATTATTCCCCCCACCCCAAAACCCCCAACCCCACCCCATGAACCCCCCCAAATTCAAATCCCCCCACCCCAAAATCCCCAAATCCATCCCTGAAACCCCCAAAATGCCTCCCCCCACCCCAAAACCCCCCCAAAATCAACTCCCCCCATCCCATGGACCCCAAATCCACCCCCTAAACCCCCAAATTCCAATCCCCCCACCCCAAAATCCCCAAATCCATCCCTGAAACCCCCAAATTCAAATCCCCCCACCCCAAAACCCCCAAATCCACCCCGAAATCCATCCCTGGACCCCCCAGAATTATTCCCCCCACCCCAAAATCCCCAAACCCACCCCCTGGACCCCCCCAAAATCTCACTCCCCCCATCCCACCGACCCCAAATCCATCCCTGGACCCCCCAAACTCAACTCCCCCCACCCCAAAATCCCCAAACCCACCCCCTGGACCCCCCCAAAATCTCACTCCCCCCATCCCACCGACCCCAAATCCATCCCTGGACCCCCCAAATTCAACTCCCCCCACCCCAAAACCCCCCAAAATCTCACTCCCCCATCCCCCTCCTCCCTTACAGATGGAATCAGAAACCCCCCCGGCCACCCCCGACCCCCCGGCCCTATTGAAAACCTACAAATGGCGCACCCCAACGCAGGGGGACCCCGAAAAAACCGGGGGGTCCCCTGGGAGCCGGCGCTGGGCGAGGCTGCAGGGCTGGAAACGCTCGTACAGCCACCCCGACACCGAGGGCGACAGAGGTGGCGACAGAGGTGGCGACAGGAATGTCCCCAAGGCCAGCGCGAGGCGGTCGCTGTTCCAGAGGGCGTTTTCCGCCCCTTCCAAGGCACCCAAGGGTGCTGGGGACACGAAGGGACACGAGGGGACACGCGGGGACACGAGGGGACACGAGGGGACGAGGCCACCCCTGCAGCGGTACCTGCGCTGGAGGAGGGGACACGGTGACAGCGGGGCCAGGGCGGAGCTGGGGGGACACGAGGGGACAGGTGAGGGGATTTGGGGGGGGGGGGGTGGTTGTTGTGGGGGGTGGATTTGGGGGGATTTTGGGGTGTAGGGGTGGATTTTGGGGTGTGGGGTGATGGATTTTGGGGTATTTGGGGGTTTTGGGGTGTGGGGTGGTGGATTTTGGGGGGATTTGGGGTATTTTGAGGTGTGGGGTGATGGATTTGGGGGGATCTGGGGGGATTTGGGGGTGTGGGATCGTGAATTTTGGGGGGGTTGTGGGGTGTGGGGGTGGATTTTGGGGTGTGGGATGGTGAATTTTGGGGGATTTGGGGGTTTTGGGGTGTGGGGTGATGAATTTTGGGGGATTTTGGGGTGTGGGGGTGAATTTTGGGGTGTGGGGTGGTGGATTTTGGGGGATTTGGGGGGATCTGGGGGGATTTGGGGGTGTGGGATCGTGAATTTTGGGGGGGTTGTGGGGTGTGGAGGTGGATTTTGGGGTGTGGGGTGGTGAATTTTGGGGGATTTGGGGTGTGGGGGTGGATTTTGGGGGATTTGGGGTGTGGGGTGGTGAATCTTGGGGTGTGGGGTGATGGATTTGGGGGGATTTGGGGGTTTTGGGGTGTGGGTTGGTGGATTTTGGGGGATTTTGGGGTGTGGGGGTGAATTTTGGGGTGTGGGGTGGTGAATTTTGGGGGATTTGGGGTGTGGGGGTGGATTTTGGGGTGATTATGGGTGGAATTGGATTTTGGGGTATTTGGGGGTGTGGGATGGTGAATTTTGGGGTGGTCATGGGGTGGGGGAGTGGATTTTGGGGTATGGGGGGTGGATTTTGGGCGATTTTGGGGTGTGGGGGATGAATTTTGGGGGATTTTGGGGTGGAATTGATGGATTTGGGGGTGTGGGGGGTGATGGATTTTAGGGTGGGCGGGGGAATTTTGGGGTGGAGGGGGGTGACAAATTTTGGGGTGATTTTGGTTTGGAGAATTTTTGAATTTTGGGGTGATGATGATGATGATGATGATGATGATGATGATGGGAGGTGACAAATTTTGGGGGGTGGGCGGTGCTGACCTGGCACATCCCCCCCCCCCCCAATGTCCCCTCCCTGTCCCCTCCCTGTCCCGGCCAAACCGGCTCGGGGCCACCCACGGACTTGTCCCCACGCCTGGCGTGTCACTGTCACCTGCCGCGACATTGCCACCTGTCCCTGGTGTCACCTCCATTGTCACCTGTCCCTTGGTGTCACCTCCCTCATGGTGGCACCTCCATTGTCACCTGTCCCTTTTTGTCACCTCAAACCTGGTGGCACCTTCATGGTCACCTGCCCCTCGGTGTCACCTCCATTGTCACCTGTCCCCTGGTGTCACCTCAAACCTGGTGGCACCTCCATTGCCACCTGTCCCTTGGTGTCACCTCCACTGTCACCTGTCCCTGGTGGCACTTCCATTGTCACCTGTCCCTCGGTGTCACCACAGTCACCTGGTGTCACCTCCATTGTCACCTGTCCCTTTTTGTCACCTCAAACCTGGTGGCACCTTCATGGTCACCTGTCCCTGGTGGCACCTTCCTTGTCACCTGTCCCTTGGTGTCACCACACTCAGGGTGTCACCTCCGTTGTCACCTGTCCCCTGGTGTCACCTCCGTTGTCACCTGTCCCCTGGTGTCACCTCCATTGTCACCTGTCCCTTGGTGTCACCTCCCTCATGGTGGCATCTCCATTGTCACCTGTCCCTCGGTGGCATCTCCATTGTCACCTGTCCCTTGGTGTCACCTCCCTCATGGTGGCATCTCCATTGTCACCTGTCCCTCGGTGGCATCTCCATTGTCACCTGTCCCTCGGTGTCACCTCCCTCATGGTGTCACCTCCATTGTCACCTGTCCCTGGTGGCACCTCCATTGTCACCTGTCCCCCGGTGTCACCACAGTCATGGTGTCACCTCCATTGTCACCTGTCCCTTGGTGTCACTTCACCCATGGTGGCACCTCCATTGTCACCTGTCCCCCGGTGTCACCTCCATTGTCACCCCTCCCCTTTCCTGTCACCCCTGGTGTCACGGCCACCCCGCTGTGGGTGACAGCGACACCGTGGCCACCCACCCCTTGCCGTGTCCCCTCAGTGCCACCCTCGGGGCCCCCCGCGGTGCCACCCGATGTCACCGTGTGGGACGTGTCGCTGTTCTCGCTGCTGGACGGGCACCTGGTGCCGCTGGGCAGGGACGAGGAGGTGAGCGGGGACATCGGCACTGTCCCCAAGGGGGCGGGGTGGCACCTCCTGATGTCCCCTGGTGTCCCCTCGCTGTCCCCTCGCTGTCCCCTCGCTGTCCCCTCGCTGTCCCCTCATTGTCCCCTCGCTGTCCCCTCGCTGTCCCCTCATTGTCCCCTGGTGTCCCCTCGCTGTCCCCTCGCTGTCCCCTCGCTGTCCCCTCGCTGTCCCCTCATTGTCCCCTCGCTGTCCCCTCATTGTCCCCTGGTGTCCCCTCGCTGTCCCCAGGGCCCGTGGCCCAGCAGGGCCCGTGCTGGCAGTGCCACCTCCGAGGCCACCAACCCGTGCCAGGGGGGCAGGAGGGACCCGGGTGAGGACACGGGGGGTGACACACGGGGGGGTGGCGGACTGGGAGGGGACTGGGATGTACTGGGAGGTATTTAGGGGATACTGGGGGGTACTGGGGTGGGTACTGGGGGGGTACTGGGAGATACTGGGAGGGTAATGGGAGGTATTTGGGGAATACTGGGAGGGACTGGGATGGACTGGAAGGGGACTGGGATGGACTGGGGGGGACTGGGATGGGCTGGGAGGGAACTGGGATGGAACTGGGATGGGACTGGGAGGGACTGGGAGGTATTTGAGGACGTACTGGGAGGGAACTGGGATGGACTGGGAGGGAACTGGGAGGGAACTGGGATGTACTGGGAGTTACTGGGATGAACTGGGAGCGCCGACCCCTCCCCCAGACCAGGGGGGTCACGAGGAGCCCCGAAATGGAGACAGCGCCGAGCCCCCAGTGCAGCAACGTCAAGGTGGGACAGCCCCGTCCGTGTCACCTGTGTGTCACCTGTGTGTCACCTGTGTCACCTGTGTGTCACCTGTGTGTCACCTGTCACACCTGTGTGTCACCTGTGTCACCTGTGTGTCACTGTCACACCTGTGTGTCACCTGTGTGTCACCTGTGTGTCACCTGTGTGTCACCTGTCACACCTGTGTCCCCTGTCCCCAATGTCCCTGTCCCTGTCCCCAGGGGTTGCTGTGGAAGAGGCTCCTCCGGGACAGGAAAAGTCGAGGTGGCACCAAAAGTGACGCAACGGTGGCGGCCCCCGAGGGTGACAGGTAGGGGACAACCGGGGGGAGGGGTGGCAGTGACACTGCTGTCCCCACTGGGGGTCCTGGTGACACTGCTGTCCCCATTTTAGGGCTCCTGTCCCCATTTCTGGGGTCCTGGTGACATTCCTGTCCCCATTTTCGGGCTCCTGTCCCCATTTTTTGGGTCCTGTCCCCATTTTCGGGCTCCTGTCCCCATTTTCGGGCTCCTGTCCCCATTTTCGGGCTCCTGTCCCCTCAGGGTCCCCAGTCGCAGCGGTTCCCACGAGTCCCTGGTGCCACCACCCGAACTGGACCTGACAGGTGACAATGTCACCGTGCGGCCCGTGCACGGCAGCGTGGTGGGGGAAAGGTTCTGCTTCCAGGTATGGGGCTGGGGGGGCTTGGGGGGCACCCAGGGACCCCAAAAATGACACCCAAACCCCAAAAATGGCACCCAGATCATCCTGGAGGGGCACCCAGAGCACCCCAGGAACCCTAAAAGGGAACCCAGGAACCCTAAAAGGGAATCCAGGTATCCCAAAGGGGCACCCAGACCCCAAAAATAGCACCCCAGAAACCCCAAAGGGGAACCCAGGGAACCCAAAAGGGCACCCAGGGAACCCAAAGGGACACCCAGAGCCCAAAAATAGCACCAAGAACCCAAAAAAAGGCACCCAGATCATCCTGGAGGGGCACCCAGAGCACCCTAGGAACCCTGAAAGGGCACCCAGGAACCCTAAAGGGGCACCCAGACCCTAAAAATGGCACCCCAGACCCCATAAAAGGGCACCCAGATCATCCTGGAGCAGCACCCAGAGCACCCAGGGACCCCAAAGGGGCACCCAGGGACCCCAAAAAGGGCACCCAGACCCCAAAAATGGCACCCAGATCATCCTAAAGGGGCACCCAGAGCACACCAGGAACCCCAAAGGGGCACCCAGACCCTAAAAATGGCACCCAGACCCCATAAAATGGCACCCAGATCATCCTGAAGAAGCCCCTAGAGCACCCCAGGAACCCTAAAGGGGCACCCAGGGACCCCAAAGGGGCACCCAGGGACCCCAAAAAGGGCACCCAGATCATCCTGAAGAAGCCCCTAGAGCACCCCAGGAACCCTAAAGGGGCACCCAGAGCCCAAAAAGGGCACCCAGACCCCCTCGCTGTCCCCTCGCTGTCCCCTCACTGTCCCCTCAGTGTCCCCTCGGTGTCCCCCGGTGTCCCCTCAGTGTCCCCCGGTGTCCCCTCAGTGTCCCCCGGTGTCCCCTCAGGTGATCACCCCCCAGGGCAGCCGCTCCTTCGGCTGCTCCTCCCTGGCCGAGCGCGACCGCTGGATCGAGGAGCTGCGCCGGACAGCGCAGCCCAACAAGGTGGGACCCTGGGGACACCTTGGGGACACCTTGGGGACACCTTGGGGACACCTTGGGGACATCCTGCCACCCCCAGCACCTGCTGTCCTTGGGGAAACTGAGGCACGGAGCATCCTCAGTGTCCCCCCCCACCCCCGTGTCCCTTCCTGGCCCTGTGGCCGTTCTTGTCCCCGAGGTGTCCCTGAGGTGTCCCTGAGGTGTCCCCGAGGTGTCCTCTTGTCCCCATGGCCCCCACCCACATCTCCCTTGTCCCCCTTGTACCCTTTGTCCCCCTTGTACCCTTTGTCCCTTTTGTCTCCTTGTCACTTTGTTCCCATTGTCCCCTTTATTCCCATTATCCCCATATCCCCATTGTCCCCTTTGCCCACATTGTCCCCATGTCCACATTGTCCCCTTTGTCCCCACTGTCCCCCTTGACCCCATTTTCCCCATTATTCCCATTTTCCCCATGTCCCCATTGTCCCTTCATCCCCATTGTCCCCAAGTCCCCATGTCCCCATTATTCCCATTGTCCCCATTGTCCCCATTGTCCCCACTGTCCCCATTGTCCCCCTTGTCCCTTCATCCCCATTGTCCCCATGTCCCCATTATTCCCATTGCCCCCATTGCCCCCATTGTCCCCTTTGTCCCCACTATCCCCATTGTCCCCTTTATCCTCTTTGTCCCCATTATTCCCAATGTCCCCACTGTCCCCACTGTCCCCACTGCCCCCATTGCCCCCATTGTCCCCATTGTCCCCAACCTCACCAGGACAACTGCGAGCGCCTGGAGCTGGCTCTGACCCTTTGGGTCTACGAGGGTCGGGACCTCCCCCCTCGCCGCCGCCTCCGCTGCCACCTCCAGCTGGACGGCGCCATCTTCGCCCGCACCACGGCCAAACCGTCCGGCGCCGACGGCCAACTCTTCTGGGGAGAACTCTTCCAGTTGGCCGCGCTCCCCCCGGCGCACGCCCTCACCGTCGCCCTGTGCCGCGACGACCACCCCGGGCAGCCGGTGGCCACCGTCACCATCCCGTTGGCCGAGCTGGCGGCGTCTCGGCAGCCCCTGGAGCGTTGGTACCCTCTGAGCGGCGCCGGCGGCGGCGAGCGGGCGCCGGCGGTTCGGCTGCGCGGGCGGTACCGCGAGGTTCGGGTGTTGCCCATCGTGCGGTACAAGGAGTTGGCAGAGTTCATCACCTTCCACTACCGGGAGCTGTGCGGCCGCCTGGAGCCGGCCATCGCCGTGCGGCACAAGGAGGAGCTGGCCGGAGCTTTGGTGCGCGTGCTGCAGAGCACCGGCAAGGCCAAGGTAGGGCGCGGTTGGATGGGTTGGGTTGGGATGAGTTGAGTTGGGTTGGGATGAGTTGGGATGAGTTGGGTTGGATATGTTGGGTTGGGTTGAGTTGGGTTGAGATGGATGTGTTGGGTTCAGTTCAGATGGGTTGGATGAGTTGGGTTGGGTTAGGTTGGGTTGAGTTGGGTTGAGTTGGGTTGGGTTAGGTTGGGTTGGGTTAGGTTGGGTTGGGTTGAGTTGGGTTAGGTTGGGATGGGTTGGATTTGGTTGGGTGAGTTGCATTAGGTTGGGTTGGATGAGTTGCATTGGGTTAGGTTAGGTTGGGTTGGGTTGGGTTGGGTTGGATGTGTTGGGTTTGGTTGAGTTGGGTTGAGTTGTGTTGTGTAGGGTTGTGTTGAGTTGGATGTGTTGGGTTGTGTTGGGTTAGGTTGGGTTGAGTTGGGTTGAGTTGTGTTGGGTTGTGTTGAGTTGGATGTGTTGGGTTCGGTTGAGTTGTGTTGAGTTGTGTTGACATGGATGAGTTGAGACAGCACCGTAGACGACTCCGGAGCGCTCCGGGAGCCCCCACGGTGCTGACCCGATCATTTGGGCATCGCGGGTGCCACCGAGCCCTTTGATGTCACGAGTGCCACCAAACCCTGCCGCTGTCCCCGCAGTCGTTCCTGATCGACCTGGGCGTGGCCGAGCTCGACCGCTTTGACGAGCGCGAGGCGCTGATCTTCCGCGAGAACACCTTGGCCACCAAGGCCATCGACGAGTACATGAAGCTGGTGGGGGCCAAGTACCTGCAGGACACGCTGGGTACGGGGAGGGGACATTGGGGACATCGCGGGGGGTGGCAGGGGGCGGGGACCGGGGGTGGCAGCGGGGGGGGGGGGACGCTCCTGACCATCCATGGGGACGTGGTGTGGGTTCCTTGTCCTTGTCACCTCTCTGTCCCCTCGTGGGTTGTGGGACACCCCTGACCACCCATGGGGACCTGATGTGGGTTCCTCTGGGCCATCCCTGTCCTTGTCACCTCTCTGTCCCCTCACGGGCTGTCCCCTGTCCCCAGGGGATGTGGTGGTGGCCTCTTGGTCCCCTCATGGGTTGTGGGACACCCCTGACCACCCATGTGGACGTGGTGACACCTCTGTCCCCTGTCCCCATGGGAGATGGGGGTGACCCCTCTGTCCCCATGGGAGGTGGGGGTGACACCTCTGTCCCCATGGGAGATGGGGGTGACACCTCTGTCCCCTGTCCCCTGTCCCCAGGGGAGGTGGTGGTGACCCCTCTGTCCCCATGGGACATGGTGGTGACCCCTCTGTCCCCTGTCCCCAGGGGAGGTGGTGGCCCAGCTCTGCAGCTCCGAGCAGAGCTCCGAGGTGGATCCCGGTCGCTGCTCGGCTCTGGAACTTTCCGAGCACCGGCAGCACCTGCGCCAGGTGTGCGAGGAGACGCTGCGGCGCATCACCGACGGCTCCGAGTGAGGGACAGAGCAGGGGACACCGGGGTGGCACCGGGGTGGCACCGGGGTGGCACCGGGGACGGGAGGAGCTGGGAGAAGCCTGGACACAGGGGTGGCACCAGGGGTGGGGTTGGGGACGGTCACCGGCCTGGGGTGGGCGCCAGGATGGAGCTGGGGACAAATTTGGGGACAGGAATGGGGGACAGGGACGGGGATGGACACCAGGATGAGCCCGGGGACAAGTTTGGGGACAAATCTGGGGACAGGGATGGACACCAGGATGGACACCAAGGACAAATTTGGGGACAAGTTTGGGGACAAGGATGGGGATGGACACCAGGATGGACCCAAGGACAAGTTTGGGGACAGGAATGCGGGACAGGGATACGGGGCTGGACATCAAGAAGGACTTGGGGACAAATTTGGGGACAGGAATGAGGATGGACATCAGGATGGACTCAATTTGGGGACAGGAATGGGGGACAGGGATGGGGATGAACACCAAGACCAAATCTGGTGACAGAATCACCACCAAACCCCAACCGCGGTGCCGCCGTCACCCCCGCGGTGTCACCCCCGTGGTGTCACCCCCGCGGTGTCACCCCCGCGGTGTCACCGCCGCGTCCCCGCTCCCCCAGCACGGTGTCGTTGGCCAGGTCGTTCCCGGCGGAGCTGGGCGAGGTGTTCGCGGCGTGGGGCCGCGAGTGCGCGGCGCGGGGCAAGGCGGCCATCGGGCAACGCTTGGTGTCGGCCTCGCTCTTCCTGCGCTTCCTGTGCCCGGCCATCATGTCCCCAAGCCTCTTCGGCCTCGTCCAGGAGTACCCGGCCGAGGCCACCGCCCGCACCCTCACCTTGGTGGCCAAAGTCATCCAGAATTTGGCCAACTTCACCACGTAGGTGGCCACGGGGCTGGGGTGGGGATGTGGGGCGGTGGAGAGTCGTGGGGTGTTTGGGTTGTCCCCAATTTTGGGTTGTCCCCAATTTTGGGTTGTCCCCAGTTTTGGGATGTCTCCAGTTTTGGGTTCTCTCCAGTTTTGGGTTGTCTCCAAGTTTGGGTTGTCCCCACATTTGGGTTGTCCCCACATTTGGGTTGTCCCCAGTTTTGGGTTGTCCCCAGTTTTGGGTTATCCCCAGGTTTGGGTTGTCCCCAGGTTTGGGTTGTCCCCAACAGGCCATGGCACTGTTGGGTTGGATGGTCCACGCCCCTGAAAGTGGCCTGAGACCATGACAATGACAGTGACCCCTCGACCATCCCAATGCCCCTTGACCATGACAATGACCCCTTGACCATCCCAATGACCCCTTGACCGTGACAATGACCCCTTGACCATCCCAATGACCCCTTGACCATGGCCATGACCCCTTGACTATCCTGGTGACCTCTTGACCATGGCCATGACCCCTGAGCCCAGGTTTGGCGAGAAGGAGCCCTACATGACCTTCATGAACGACTTCCTGGAGCGAAACTGGGCCACCATGACCGAGTTCCTGCAGGCCGTGGCCACGCCGGAGGCCAGCGCCCACATGGCCACCTACGATGGCTACGTGGACCTGGCCCTGGAGCTCGCCACGCTCCACCTGCTGCTCTGTGACATCTTCTCCAGCCTGGACCAGGTGCCACCACCACCCCTCTGTCCCCAAAGCCGAGCTGGCCACTTCCTTCTCCGGCCGTGGCCACCGGGCCACCTCGTCCTTGTCCCTGTAACGTCCCCGTGGTGTCGTGGCAGGTGACCCAGGAGGAGCTGGAGCCGTTGCCCACCATCCTCAGGGCCATCAGGGAGGGGACGCCCGTCCCCGTGTCCGTCAGCCTCAGCTCGGCCACCAGGAGGTACCGAGGGACAGCTGGGGACAGTGGGGACAATGGGGGCAATGGGGCAATGGGGCAATGGGGACAATGGGGACAATGGGGACACATGGGGACATCTGGGACAATGGGGGCAATGGGGACAATGGGGACAATGGGGGCAATGGGGACAATGGGGACAATGGGGACAATGGGGCAATGGGACAATGGGGGCAATGGGGACAGTGGGGACAATGGGGACACATGGGGACAATGGGGACATCTGGGACTAAAGGGGACACCTGGGACTTAGACGGGACACCTGGGGACAATGGGGACACTTCAGACCTGGGGGGGGACATTTGGGGACACCAGGGGGCATCTGAGGACAATGGGTGACAACAAGGATTCCCTTGTCCCTTGTCATTCTGTCCCCTTGTCCCCTTGTCCCCTCGTCCCTTGTCCCCACAGCCCCTCGGAGCCCCCCAAGCCTGGCTTTGTCCCCCCACGAGACCTGGGCAAGCACAGCCCCCTCATCAAGAGCCAATCCCTGACCAGCGTCCGGCGCGTGCGTGGCCACGAGGAGGGGACGGGGACGGGGACAGGGACGGGGACAGGGACAGGGACAGAACTGTCCCCAATCCCGGTGCCGGTGCCGGTACCGAGCCGGCACCGCCGCCATGTCCAGCGCACCCAGAGCGTCCCGGCACAGGGCAAAGCCCCCCGGTGTCCCCCCAAACCCGCCACGGCCACGCCCTCGGCCCAGGGGACACCCCAGGGTGACACGGGGACGTCACCCGTGCCCGCCGGTGGCGCGGTGAGTGCTGGTGGCCACTGGGGTGGGGACAGTGGTGGCCACTGGTGGCCGTAATGGGGTGGGGGGGTTCGAGGGGTGTGGTGGAATTAATGGGGCTAATTAATGGTGACACTAATGGGGGTGTGGTGGCATTAATGGGGCTAATTAATGGGGATGTGGTGACATTAATAGGGATCTGGTGGAATTAATGGGGCTAATTAATGGTGACACTAATGGGGGTGTGGTGCCATTAATGGGGGTCTGGTGGAATTAATGGGGCTAATTAATGGTAACACCATTAATGGGGCTAATTAACGGGGGTGTGATGACATTAATAGGGGTCTGGTGGAATTAATGGGGCTAATTAATGTTGACACTATTAATGGTGACACTAAAGTGGGATGTGGGATGGGGCTAATTAATGGTGACAATTAATGGTGGCATTAATGGACGTTTGGTGGCATTAACGGGTTGTGGTGACATTAATGGGGGTGTGGTGACATTAATGGGGGGTCTGATGGAATTAACGGGGCTAATTAATGTTGACACCATTAATGGTGACACTAATGGGGGTCTGGTGACATTAACGGGTGCCCCAATGACAATAAGGGGACAATAAGGGGACATTACCGGGTGTGGCGATGCCATTAACGGGACATTACCGGGTGTGGCGATGCCATTACCGGGTACCGGGTGACATTAACGGCTGTCGCGATGTCATTACCGGGTACCGGGTGACATTAACGGCTGTCGCGATGTCGCAGCCCCGGGGGAAGCTGCGCTCGTCGGCGTCGCTGCCCCGCAAATCCACGGTGCCGTGGCAGCGCCTGGCCGAGGACTCGGTAGCCCCGGGCGAGCTCTACGCGCTGAGGCCGCTCGAGAAGGTAACGCCGGGGCGAGGAGGGGTGGGGACAGTCCCCGGTGTCCCCCTGGTACCCCTCGGTGTCCTCCCGGTGTCCTCACGATGTCCCCCAGTGTCCTGTCGGTGTCCTCCCGGTGTCCTCCTGGTACCCCCCGGTGTCCCCCGGTGTCTCCCTGGTATCTCTCGGTGTCCTCCGGTGTCCTCACGATGTCCCCGATGTCCCCCAGTGTCCTCTCGGTGTCCCTTGATGTCTCCCGGTGTCCCCCTGGTACCCCCCGGTGTCTCCTGGTGTCCCCCAGTGTCTTCTCGGTGTCCCCCGATGTCTCCCGGTGTCCCCTCGGTGTCCCCTCGGTGTCCCCAACACGGGCGGCTCCTGGAAGAGACAACCGGGGCTGGGTGACAGCTCCCGGTAACCTCGTCCCCATTGTCCCCACCCCCTCGGTGACGCCATCCCGGTGTCCCCAAGTCCCCGGTGTCCCCATCCCGGTGTCCCCAACACGGAGGCGCTGAGGGAGCGCCTGGAGCGGGCGCTGTCCCCAACCCCCGGTACCCCCCGGTACCTCTCCGGTGATGCCATCCCGGTGTCCCCAACCCTCTCGGTGACCCCATCCCGGTGTCCCCAACCTCTCGGTGACCCCATCCCCGTGTCCCCAACCCTCTCGGTGACCCAATCCCGGTGTCCCCAAGTCCCCAGTGACCCAATCCCGGTGTCCCCAACCCCCCGGTGACCCCATCCCGGTGTCCCCAGCACGGAGGAGCTGCGGGAGCGCCTGGAGCGGGCGGCGTCCCCAGCCCCCGGTAACCCCCGGTACCTCTCCGGTGATGCCATCCCGGTGTCCCAAACCCCTCGGTGACGCCATCCCGGTGTCCCCAAGTCCCCGGTGTCCCAATTTCGGTGTCCCCAAGTCCCTGGTGTCCCAATTTCGGTGTCCCCAGCACGGAGGAGCTGCGGGAGCGCCTGGAGCGGGCGCTGTCCCCAACCCCCGGTACCCCCCGGAACCACCCCGGTGACCCCATCCCGGTGTCCCAAACCCTCTCGGTGACCCCATCCCGGTGTCCCCAACCTCTCGGTGACCCCGTCCCGGTGTCCCCAGCACGGGAGGCTCCTGGAGGCGCTGCGGGAGGAGCTGGCGGAGCTGCGGGAGCGCCTGGAGCGGGCGGAGGCGCGGGCGGCGCGGGCAGAGGAGCAGCACCGGGAGCGCCTGGAGCGGCTCCGGGGGCAGCTGGACGAGGGCAACGCCCGAGCCGCCAACCTGGCGGCCAGGTGGGCACGGGGGGCACCCCGGAATTTGGGGGAGAATCCCAAAATTTGGGGGAAGAACCCCGAAATTAAGTGTGATAAATATGGGGTGTCACTGAACACGGGGGATCCAAAACGGGGGATGAGGACAAAAAGACGGTGGTGCCAACCTGGCGGCCAGGTGGGCTCGGGGGCGCCTCGAATTTGGGGTGGGGGGCACCGAAACTGGGGTGGGGACATGGAAATTTGGGGTGGGGGACCCCAAAATTTGGGCTGGGGGGCATCGGAATTGGGGGGGAGCACACCTGGGGTGTCACTAAACAGGGGGACGCAAAAGAAGAGGTGTCCTAAACCAGTTTGGGGGTCCCATTTTGGGGTCCCATTTTGGGGTCCCATTTTGGGGTCCCAGTTTGGGGTCCCAGTTTGGGGTCCCAGTTCGAGGGTCCCATTTTGGGGTCCCATCCCCATCCCCTCCCCCCAGGCTGACGGCGGCCGAGGGGACGCGGAGGAAGGACCTGGAGAGGCTGAAAACCAGTGAGGAGAAAGGCCGGGAACTGGTGAGACTGGGAGGGGACATTGGGGACATTGGGGGGACAGGGGGGACATTGGGGGACATTGGGGACAATGGGAACTTTGGGGGACAGGGGGGACATTGGGGACAGAAGGGATATTGGGGGATTGGGGATGGGGGGACAGAGGGGACATTGAGGACTTTGGGGGACATTGGGGACACAGGGAGGACACTGAGGGGACATTGGGGAGACATTGGGGACATTGGGGGACAGTGGGGACATGGAGGACTTTGGGGGACATTGGGGGCCATTGGGGATACTGAGGGGACATGGAGGGGACACTGAGGGGACATTGAGGACTTTGGGGACATTGGGGACATTGGGGGGATTGGGGACAGAGGGGGGACACAGGGAGGACACTGAAGGGACATTGGGGACACTGAGGGGACATTGGGGACAGAGGGGACATTGAGGACTTTGGGGACAGGGGGGACAGAGGGGACATTGAGGACTTTGGGGACATTGGTGGGATTGGGAACAGAGGGGACAGAGGGGGGACACTGGGTGGCACTGAGGGGACATTGGGGACACTGAGGTGACACAGGAGGTGACACAGGAGGTGACACAGGAGGTGACAGGAGGTGACACACGTGTCCCTGTCCCCGCAGGAGCGGCGCCTCTCGGGCTTGGAGCGGGAGCTGCGCAGGACTCGGGGACATCCCCGAGCTGTCCCCGTGTCCCCAAGGGGCGGCGACGAGGCCGGCGACGACGGCCAGGCCACCAGCGTGTGACACCGGTGTCACCAAATGCCACCAAATGCCACCAGCGTGTGACACCGGTGTCACCGAGATGTCACCGAGGTGTCACCGCAGGAATAAACGGTGTCACGATGTCACTGTCACCAGTGTTGTCACCGAGCTCCGGGGTTGTGCCAGGATTTGGGGACACTTTGGGACATCCCTCGGTGTCCCCTCAATGTCCCCTCAGTATCCCCAATGTTCCCTCGATGTCCCATCAGTGTCCCCTCACTGTCCCCTCACTGTCCCCTCGGTGTCCCCTCGGTGTCCCCTCGGTGTCCCCGGTGCCTCATTTTGGGGGGAGGGTTTTGGGAATTTGGGGACATTTTTTTAGATGTCACCTCGTTTCTTTTGTTTTATTTTACAAAAAAGACCGATTTATTTTGGGGTGCTGGGTTTTTTGGGGTCCCACAGGTGCCCGGGGATGGTGAAAGGATCACCCCAAACCCCTCCAGTGTCACCCAAAATGTCCCCAAATGTCCCCAAAGTCCCGAATTGTCCCCATTAACACCAAGCGCCACAAACGCGATCGCATTTGGGGTCACCCCGGGTTTTTTTTCTTTTTTTGGGATTTTTTCACAAAACCCCGATTTATTTTGGGGTGCCGGGTTTTTTGGGGTCCCACAGGTATCCGAGGATGCTGAAAGTGTCCCCCTAAACCCCTCCAGTGTCACCCCAAATGTCCCCAAAATGTCCCCAAATCCCCATTGACGCCGACACCGAGATTTGATCGCATTTGGGATCTCCCCGCTTTTTTTTTGGATTTTTTTCACAAAACCCCGATTTATTTTGGGGTGCCGGGTTTTTTGGGGTCCCACAGGTACCCGAGGATGCTGAAAGTGTCACCCCAAACCCCGTCCAGGTGTCCCCAAATGTCCCCAAAGTCCCGAATTGTCCCCATTAACACCAAGCGCCACAAATGCGATCGCATTTGGGATCTCCCCGTTTTTTTGGGATTTTTTTCACAAAACCCCGATTTATTTTGGGGTGTTGGGTTTTTTGGGGTGCCACAGGTACCCGAGGATGCTGAAAGTGTCACCCTAAACCCCTCCAGTGTCACCCCAAATGTCCCAAAATGTCCCCCAATCCCCATTGACGCCGACACCGAGATTTGATCGCATTTGGGATCTCCCCGTTTTTTTGGGATTTTTTTTCACAAAACCCCGATTTATTTTGGGGTGCCGGGTTTTTTGGGGTCCCACAGGTACCCGAGGATACTGAAAATGTCCCCCTAAACCCCTCCAGTGTCACCCCAAATGTCCCCAAATGTCCCCAAATCCCCATGAACGCCGACACCAAGCACTGAGCGCACACAACGGGGTCGCATTTGGGATCTCCCCGCTTTTTTTTTTTTGGGATTTTTTTTCACAAAACCCCGATTTATTTTGGGGTGCCGGGTTTTTTGGGGTGCCACAGGTGCCCGGGGATGGTGAAAATGTCCCCCTAAACCCCTCCAGTGTCACCCCAAATGTCCCCAAATCCCCATTGACGCCGACACCGAGATTTGATCGCATTTGGGATCTCCCCGTTTTTTTGGGATTTTTTTTCACAAAACCCCGATTTATTTTGGGGTGCCGGGTTTTTTGGGGTGCCACAGGTGCCCGGGGATGGTGAAGGCATCCACGCTGCCGCTCATGGTTCGTGCTGGGAGGAGGCAGAAGCGTCTCTGGTCCGACTGATATTTGTACAAAGCTTCCACCATTTGTAGGGGAACGTTTCGGGGTCCCGAGCCCGAAAGTCGTTTTAGGGTCGGGGGGATCCCCCCTAAAGCGTAAACGCCCCGGAATTGGCATCCCCCATCCCGGAATAGGATCAGCAGCTGCTGGGCTGAGCTTTGTTCCATTTCCTGGGGAAGGGAAAAAATGGGGTTTTGGGGTTTTTTAGGGGGGTTTTTGGGGTTTTTTAGGGGGGTTTTGGGGTTTTTTAGGGGGGGTTTGGGGTTTTTTAGGGGCGTTTTTGTGGGGTTTGGGGGGGGTTATGGGGGGATTTGGGGGTTTTGGGGTGGTTTTGGGGGTTTTTTAGGGGGGGGTTTGAGAGGATTTGGGGATTTTTGGGTTTTTTATGGGGGGATTTGGGGGTTTTGGGTTTTTTTTATGGGGGTTTTTATGGGGTTTGGGGGTTTTGTTTTTTTTTTATGGAGGTTTTGGGGTGATTTGGAAGTTTTTGGGGTTTTTTATGGAGGTTTTGGGGTGGTTTGGGGTTTTTTATGGGGGTTTTTAGTTTTTATGGGGGTTTTGGGGTTTTTAGTTTTTTTATGGGGGTTTTGGGGTTTTTTTATTGGGGTTTTGGGGTTTTTTATGGGGGGTTTTGGGGTCTTTGGGGGGGGTTGGGTTTTTTAATGGGGGGGTTTGGGAGGATTTAGGGTTTTTTTGGGGTTTTTTATGGGGGGTTTTGGGGTGGTTTGTGTTTTTTTATGGAGTTTTGGGGTGATTTTGGGGAGTTTTGGGGTTTTTTTATGGGGGTTTTGGGTTTTTTTATGGAGGTTTTGGGGTCGTTTGGGGTTTTTTTTTTGGGCTCCCTGTGGGGTCTGGAGATCCCAAATTGGGTTGGGGGGGTTTTTGGGGGTGGTTTTAGGGGATTTTTTGGGGTTTTGGGGCATTTTGGAGGTTTTTGGGGTTGCTATAGGGATTTAGGATCGCTATAGGATTTTTGGGGCTCCCTGTGGGGTCTGGAGATCCCAAATTGGGTTGGGGGGGTTTTGGGGGGGTGGTTTTAAGGGATTTTTTGGGGTTTTGAGGCATTTTGGAGGTTTTTGGGGTTGCTATAGGGATTTAGGATCGCTATAGGATTTTTGGGGATTTTTGGGGCTCCCTGTGGGGTCTGGAGATCCCAAATTGGGTTGGGGGGGTTTTGGGGGGTGGTTTTAGGGGTTTTTTTGGGGTTTTGGGGGTCTCACCTGCAGCACTTTGGCCCTCAGGGGGGCGTTGGGGGTCCCGGCCAGCACACAATGGGCCAGGGCGTTCTGGATCAGAGGACGGTTCGAGCGGGCCGTGGGCTCCTTGTACAACCTCGGGCCTGGGGGGCAAAATTTGGGGGGTCAGGGGGGATTTGGGGGGGATTTGGGGTCACCAGAGAGGGATTTGGGGGGTCGGGGAGGATTTGGGGGAGAAATTTGGGGGTTTTAGGGGGAAATTTGGGGGTTTTAGGGTCACTGGGGAGGGATTTTGGGGGTGTCTAGGGGGGGAATTTGGGGGAATTTGGGGGGGTCAGGGAGGGATTTGGGGGAAATTTGGGGGGGTCAGGGGGGTTTTGGGGGGATTTGGGGTCACCGAGAGGGGTTGGGGGAAGATTTGAGGGTCGGGGGGGATTTGAGGGGGAATTTGGGGGTTTTAGGGGGGAAATTTGGGTTTGTAGGGGGGATTTGGAGGGATTTAGGGTCATTGGGGAGGGATTTTGGGGGGTTAGGGGGGAATTGGGGGGTCAGGGGTGGATTTTGGGGGATTTGGGGTCCAGAGAGGGATTTGGGGATAGATTTGGGGGTCAGGGGGGGATTTGAGGGGAAATTGGGGTTTTAAGGGGGGGAATTTGGGGTTGTTGGGGGAATTTGGGGGATTTAGGGTCATTGGGGGGGATGTGGGGGGGTTTTGGGGGGATTTGGGGGATTTGGGGTGAGATTTGAGGGGTCTGGGGGGGATTTGAGGGGAATTTGGGGGTTTTAGGGGGGAAATTTGGAGGATTTAGGGTCATTGGGGAGCGATTTGGGGGGGGTTTTGGGGGGGTTTGAGAGTGAACTTGGTGGGGTCAGGGGGGGATTTGGGGGGATTTTGGGGGATTTGGGGTCCAGAGAGGGGGTTGGGGGAAGATTTGGGGGGTCAGGGGGCGGATTTGGTGGAGAATTGGAGGTTTTAGGGGGGAAATTTGGGGGGGAATTTGAAGGATTTAGGGTCATTGGGGAGGGGATTTGGGGGGTCTAGGGGGAATTTGGGGGAAATTTGGGGGGTCAGGGGGATTTGGGGGGTTTTGGGGTCACAGAGAGGGATTTGGGGAAGATTTGGTGGGGTCAGGGGGGATTTGGGGGAGAATTTGGGGGTTTTAGGGGGGAAATTTGGGGGGAATTTGGAGGATTTAGGGTCATTGGGAGGGGATTTGGGGGGGTCTAGGGGGAAATTTGGGGATTTTGGGGGAATTTGGGGGGTCGGGGGGGATTTGGGGAAGATTTGGGGGGTCAGGGGGGGATTTGGGGGGGATTTGGGGAAGATTTGAGGGGTAGGGGGGGATTTGGGGGGTTTTAGGGTGGAAATTTGAGGGGTTATTTAGGATTTCAGGGTGGGATTTTGGGATATTTTGGGGTGATTTGGGGGTATTTTGGGTAATTTGGGGAGGGGTCTCACCCCTGTAATCCAGCCCGGGGGGAGGAGGGGTTGGGGGAATTTGGGGGGGATTTTGGGGGGTCCCGTGGATTGAAAGGTTCAGGGGGATTTCAGGGTGGGATTTTGGGGTATTTTGGGGTGAATTTGGGGTATTTTGGGTAATTGGGAGGGGTCTCACCCGTGTACTCCGGCCCGGGGGAGGAGGGGTTGGAAGTCGTTGTCCCCAATCCCGCCCGGGGGGGAGGGGCTCGATTTGGGGGACCCCCGGCCCCGAGGGGGACCCGGCCCGGCTGGGGAGAGGGGGGGGGGAAAAAAAATAAAGAAAGGGGGAGGGGGTCAGGGGTGAGAGACCCCCCCCCCCCAAAAAAAAAAATTATCCCAAAAAAACCCAAAATTCCACCCCAAAAAAACCCCAAAGACCCCCAAAATTCCACCCCAAAAAATCCCAAATTTCATCCCCCAAGACCCCCAAATTCCCCCCCAAAATTTTTCCACCCAGACCCCCCCCAAAATTCCCTCGAAGACCCCAAAATTTCCCCCCCAAATCTTCCCCAAAACCCCCAAATTTCCCCCCCAAATTCCCTCCCCCCGACGCTCCCCCAGACCCAAATTTCCCCCCAGACCCTCAATATTCAACCCCAAATCCTCCCAAAAAACCCCAAAATTTTCCCCCCAGACCCCCAAAATTTCCCCCCAAAAACCCCAAATCCCCCCCCCGGACGACCCCAGACCCCAAATTTCTCCTCCCCCAGACCCCAAAATTTCCCACCCCAGACCCCAAAATCCCCCCCCTTGACGCCCCCAAGACACCAAATTTCCCCTCCCCAGACCTTCAAAATTACCCCCCCAAATCTCCCCCCCAGACCCCAAATTTCCCCAAAACCCCAACATTTTCCCCCCAAAACCCCAAATCCCCCCCCCCCTGACGCCCCCCAGACCCCAAATCCCCCCCCCTTGACGCCCCCCAGACTCCCAAATTTCCCACCTCACTCTGTGACCGCGCCCCCCCGCCCGGCTCAGCCACGCTGGACAGGGACAGAGTGCTCTGGGAATAGACCTTGGACAGGCGGGACCCTGGGGGGGAAAATTTGGAGGGCTGAGACCCCTCCCCAAATTCCCTGAGACCCCTCCCCAAATTCCCTGAGACCCCTCCCCAAATTCCAGACACCCCTCCGAAACTCAGAGACCCCCCCAAAACTCAGAGACCCCTCCCCAAAATCCCCCCAATGCCCCAGATTCATTTTTTGGCTCTTCAGCCCATGAAGCCCCCAGACTCAATTTTTGGGGATTTCCACCCCCTCCCGAAGCCCCCAGCCCCATTTCCAATCCCCCAGCCCCATTTCCAATCCCCCAGCCCCATTTCCCAATCCCCCCAGCCCCATTTCCAATCCCCAGCCGCATTCCCGAAGCCCCCCAGCCCCATTTCCAATCCCCCAGCCCCATTCCCGAAGCCCCCAGCCCCATTTCCGAAGCCCCAAGCCCCATTTCTCAATCCCCCAGCCCCATTTCCAATCCCCCAGCCCCATTTCCAATCCCCCAGCCCCATTTCCCAAGCCCCCAGCCCATTTTAGGGGTTCTCCTCCTCCCCTCGAAGCCCCCACGCCCATTTCCCAGTCCCCCAGCCCCATTTCCAACCCCCAGCCCCCATTTCCAACCCCCCCAGCCCCATTCTCCGAATCCCCCCAGCCCCATTTCCCAATCCCCCAGCCCCATTTCCAATCCCAGCCCCATTTCCAACCCCCAGCCCCATTTCCCAATCCCCCAGCCCCATTTCCAATCCCCCAGCCCCATTTCCCAATCCCCCAGCCCCATTTCCGAAGCCCCCCAGCCCCATTTCCCAATTCCCCCAGCCCCATTCCCGAAGCGCCCCAGCCCCATTTCCAATCCCCCAGCCCCATTCCCGAACCCCCAGCCCCATTTCCAATCCCCACAGCCCCATTTCCCAATCCCCCAACCCATTTCCGAAGCCCCCAGCCCCATTTCCAATCCCCCAGCCCCATTTCCGAAGCCCCCAGCCCCATTTCCAATTCCCCAGCCCCATTTCCGAATCCCCCAGGCCCCATTCCCGAACCCCCCAGCCCCATTTCCAATCCCCCAGCCCCATTCTCCAATCCCTAGCCCCATTCCCGAAGCCCCCAGCCCCATTTCCGAAGCCCCCAGCCCCATTTCCCAATCCCCCAGCCCCATTTCCGAAGCCCCCAGCCCCATTTCCCCAATCCCCCAGCCCCATTCCCAATCCCCCAGCCCCATTCCCGAAGCCCCCAGCCCTCATTTCCAATCCCCCAGCCCCATTTCCCAACCCCCAAGCCCCATTCCCGAACCCCCAGCCCCATTTCCGAAGCCCCCAGCCCCATTCCCGAATCCCCCAGCCCCATTTCCAATCCCCCAGCCCCATTTCCAATCCCCCAGCCCCCATTTCCCGAAGCCCCCAGCCCCATTTCCCGAAGCCCCCAGCCCCATTTCTTCCCATACCCAGCAGCCCTTTGGGGGGGCTCCTCCCCAAGGCCGAATCATCGCAGCACCGGGGCCGGGGTCCTCCCGAGCCCCCTCCCCTATTTTGAGGGTGGTCTCTGGGCGTTCCCCTCGTGCTTCCGACCCCCCCCCGCAGATTTTGGGGCTGGGGTCCCCCGTGGGGGTCTCAGGACTTTTTCCAGCTCCTCCATCAGCTTCAGTTGCTGCCTCCTCTCGTATTCCAGCCGGGTGAACTCCCCCCGCCGCGACCCCCCCCCCAAATTCCTCCTCCTGGGGGGGGGGTCTGGGGGGTGCCGGGGGTGGGGGAGGTTGGGGGGGCTCCGATGGGGTCTAGGAATAAAAAAAAAAAAAAAAAAAAAAAAAAAAAGTCGGGACCCCTCCTCAAAATTCTCTTCGAGAGGAAAAATAGTGGGGGGGGGGGGGGCGGGAAGGGGAGACCCCTCCTCAAATTTTTTTTTTGGGGGGGGGGGTTTTGAGGTGCTGGAGGTTTGGGAGACCCCCTCCTCAAATGTTGAAAACTCCAGCAAATTTTGGATGCTGTCATTTTTAAGAGCCCCCCCCTCCCCAAATTCTGGACTCTCCCCATTTTCAGGAACCCCCCCTCCTCAAATTTTGGACCCTCCCCATTTTTTGGAATCCCCTCCCCAAATTTTGAACCTCCCCCCCCTCATTTTTAGGAGCCCCCCTCCCCAAATTTTGAACCTCCCCCCTCATTTTCAGGAGCCCCCTCCTCAAATTTTGGACCCTCCCCATTTTTGGAGCCCCCTCCCCAAATTTTGGACCCTCCCCATTTCCAGGACCCCTCCCCAAATTCGGGACCCCCCCCTCACCTGTCCGGGGGCTGCTCCTGCCTCCGCCCCCCAGAGGCGGCGCTGCCGCAGGGGGGGAGGGGCGCGGCGGGGGGGGGCGGGGGTCGCTGTCATCGAGCTGCGACAGGGACAGGGGGACATGGGGGGGACATGGGGGGGGACATTGGGGGGGACATGGGGGGGACACCCCCGGTGTCACCACCATCCCCTCCCTGTCCCCAATGCCCCCAAAGCCCCCCAATGTCACCCCTGTCCCCAATCCCCCAATGTCCCCATGTCCCCCACTGATGTCCCCAGTGTCCCTCAATCCCAATATCTCCCCAATGTCCCCATTGTCCCCCCAATGTCCCCACTGTCCCCCAATGTCCCCACACTGTCCCCAAAGCCCCCCTGCCCCATTGTCCCCAGTGTGTCCCCACTGTCCCCATTATCCCCAATGTTCCCCCAATGTCCCCAGTGTCCCCAAAGCCCCCCTGCCCCCATTGTTCCCCAGTGTCCCCAATGTCCCCATTGTCCCCTCCCTGTCCCCAGTGTCCCCAAAGTCCCCCTGCCCCAGTGTCCCCAATGTCCCCACTGTCCCCAATGTGTCCCCAATGTCCCCAAAGCCCCCCTGCCCCATTGTCCCCAGTGTCCCCATTGTCCCCCAATGTCCCCAATCCCCCCCCCCTGCCCCACTGTCCCCAATGTCCCCACTGTCCCCATTGTCCCCCCAATGTCCCCAATGTCCCCAGTGTGTCCCTCAATGTCCCCAATCCCCCCCCCGCCCCACTGTCCCCAGTGTCCCCCTCCTGTCCCCCAATGTGTCCCCACTGTCCCCCAATGTGTCCCCAGTGTCCCCTCCTGTCCCCCAGTGTCCCCAATGTCCCCCAGTGCCCCCCAGTGTCCCCTCACCTTACAGAAAAACCCCACGCTGGCCCGGGGTCCCCCATTTCCCCCCTCAGTTGGGGACCCCTCCAGCGAGTCCCCTTCTCCTTCCTCCCTCCTCTTCCTCTTCCTCCTCTTCCTCCTCCTCCTCCTCCTCTCCTCCTCCTCCTCCTCCAGGTGCCGCTGCTGTCCCCTGGCTGTCCCCTTCTCTCCAGGTGACAAGGACACGTCGCTGGTGCCATCCCCCACAAGCCCTGGCCCTCAGGGTCCCCCTTGGGGACAGGGGGGACTCGGGGGGGGCTGAGGTGGGTGGGGGGTCCTCTGTTGGGGGAGGGGAGAGGTGGAAATGTCACCAAAGTGTCACCAGAAGAACACGGGGAAAAAACAGGAGCTCGGATGGGAGGGTTCAATTGGCTCCAATTTGAGTTAAATTGGTTTAAATTTGAATTAAATTGATTCAAATTTGAGTTAAATGGGTTCAAAATCTGAGTTTAAATTGACCCAAATTTGAGTTGAGTTTAATTGACCCAAATTTGAGTTTTAAATCTGTTCAAATTTGGATTAAATCAGCCCAAATCTGAATTAAATCAACCCGAATTTGAGTCAGATCTTCCCGAATTTCCCCAAATCTGACCCGAATTTCCCCAAATCTGACCCAAATCACCTCAAATCTGACCCGAATTTTCCCAAATTTCATCCAAATCTGACCCGAAATCACCTCAAATCTGACCCGAATTTCCCCAAATCTGACCCAAATCACCTCAAATAAGATCCGAATTTCCTCTCAAATCTGACCCGAATTTCCCCCAAACCTGACCCAAATCTGACTCAAATCGGACCCAAATCTGACCCGAATTTCCCAAATTTGACCCAAATCTGACCCGAATTTCCCCAAATCTGAGCCAAATTTGACCCGAATTTCCTCAAATCTGACCCGAATTTCCCCAAATTGGACCCAAATCTGACTCAAATCGGACCCAAATCTGACCCGAATTTCCCCAAATTTGAGCCAAATCTGACCCGAATTTCCCCAAATCGGACCCAAATCACCTCAAATCTGACCCGAATTTCCCCAAATCTGAGCCAAATTTTACCCGAATTTCCCCAAATCTGACCCGAATTCCCCCAAATCTGACCCGAATTCCCCCGAATTTCCCCAGATCTCACCTCCTGCTCTCCCCGCTCGTCCTGCTCCTGAGAGCCGAATCACCCCAAATCTGACCCGAATTTCCCCAAACCTGACCCAAATCTGACTCAAATCGGACCCAAATCTGACCCGAATTTCCCCAAATTTGACCCAAATCTGACCCGAATCACCCCAAATCCCCCCGAATTTCCCCCGATCTCACCTCCTGCTCCTGCTCCCGCTCGTCCTGCTCCTGGCCGTCGGCGAAGCGCAGCGAGCTGCGGGGTCTGCACGGGCACCTGGCTGGGCGAGAAGCGCCGCAGGTGAGGCAGCGTGTCCACGTCGTGGGGAGGGGTCAGCACCCCTCGTTAGAGGGGGAAGCCTCAGCTCAGCGGGCCGGGGTCTCCTCGGGCTACGGGGGTGGGGCTTTACGAGACCCCCCCAGTCGCGATTCCACTCGTGGATATCGCGACAGAACCCGCGCTTGCTCCTCCTCCTCCTCCTCCTCCTCCTCCTCCTCCTCCTCCTCCTCCTCCTGCTGCTGCTGCTGCTGCTGGCGTCGAATTTCCCGCCGTGTTGTTGTTTGTTTCCTCCTCTCCGTGCGGGTGCTGGAGAACCTGGAGCGTTTTTTGGGGTCGCCGAAGGGGTCTTGGAGGATTTGGGGAGGGGGATCACCCAAGCTTGGGGGGTTCCGTGGGGTCTTTGCTCCAGCAGGAGCCTCTTCTTGTTGTTGAGTCAAGCGTTGCATGTCGAGCTGCAGCGAGTTTCAGAGCCGCGCTCAACCTGGCCACGGCAGCTTCGTATTGACCCGCAGGGACTTGTGGAGTTTTCTTTGTGGAGCCCCCCAGACTCAATTCGTCCTCGGGAGGTGCTGGAGAAGCCCCCTCCTCATCTCGGCGGAGTCGTTGCAAAGCGTTTTGTCCCCAAACGTTGGCGGTGCTTGGCGAAAATGGCCTCGATTCTTTTTTTTTTGAGCCTCGATCGCTCGGCGTTTCTCTTCCAAACAGCGCTCCCAGCTGAGTCATTTTCGGCGCTGAGACCCCCACCCAATTCGGAGGGACCCCCCGGGAGTGGTGGTGGTGGTGGTGGTCGTGGTGGAGACCCCCCCACTCCCGAATTAACGCCGCTTGAATTTGGGGGCGCGGCGTTGGTGGCTTCCTCTAATTTTTTTTTTCCGTTCTGCAAAACTGGTCATGGGGCGAGCTGGATTTTGGGGAGGATTTTGAGGGGGATTTTGAGGAAGATTTTGAGAAAGATTTTGAGGAAGATTTTGAGGAAGACTTTGAGGAAGATTTTTGAGGTGTCCCGGGTGGATTTGGAAAATTTTGAGGTTCGGGGGAATGAAGGAAAAAAGCATCGGGAGCTCCGTCGGGGAGGAGACGCTCGGAGCTGTGGATGATCTGCAAAGCTTCCTCAATACTGGGGGGCTCGGGGGGCTCGGGGACACCGTTGGGGACACCAGGGGGGGTGGCAAGGGGTGGCCCTGGGGGGGTGGCGGGGGTGGGCGAGGCTGTCGAGGCTGGCGGAACGGGCGAGGGTCCCCAGCGGGGACCCCCCACGGGGTTTGCCATGACGATGTCGACGTCGCTGTCCAGACCGAAGGGGATGCTGAAGGACACGGGCTTGGGAGAGGGGGTGGCTGTGGGAAAAAGGGGAGGGGGATTTTTTTATTTTTTTTGGGGGGTGAGGGTGGGGGGGGACAAGGCCGAAGTGTCCCCAAAAAATCGCTGAGTCAAAATCTGAGCCGAGTCACCCCGAATCGGACTCGAATCGGCCCAAATGTGGCACAAATCGGAGCCCAAAACTGACCCAAATCACCCCCAAATCTGACCCAAATCACCCCAAATCTGACCCCTCAAACTGAACCCAAATCACACCCAAATCTGACACAAATCATCCTGAATTGGCTCAAATTTGACCCAAAATCACCCCAAATCTGACCCAAATCATCCTGAATTGGCTCAAATCTGACCCAAATCACCCTCAAACCTGACCCAAATCATCCTGAATTGGCTCAAATTTGACCCAAATCACCCCAAACCTGACCCAAAAATGACCCAAATCACCCCAAATCTGACCCAAATCATCCTAAATTGGCTCAAATTTGACCCAAATCACCCCAAATCTGACCCAAATCATCCTGAATTGGCTCAAATCTGACCCAAATCTGACCCAAATCATCCTGAATTGTCTCAAATTTGACCCAAATCACCCCCAAATTTGACACAAATCATCCTGAATTGTCTCAAATTTGACCCAAATCACCTCCAAATTTGACACAAATCATCCCGAATTGTCTCAAATTTGACCCAAATCACCCCAAATTTGACACAAATCATCCCGAATTGTCTCAAATTTGACCCAAATCACCCCCAAATTTGACCCAAATCATCCCGAATTGGCTCAAATTTGACTCCAAAAACGCCCCAAATTTGACCCAAATCTGACTCAAATTATCCCAAATTGACCCAAAACTGACCCAAGTCACCCCAAACCAGACCCAAAATTGACCCAAATCGCCCCAAATTTATCCACATCGCCCCAAAAATGTCCCTCAACCCACTGGACCTCCCCCCAAAACCCCCCAGGACCCCCCAAAATCACCCCAGGATCTCCCCAAATCCCACTGGGACACCCCCAAAATCCCACAGGACCCCTCCAGGACCCCCCCCAAATCACCCCAGAACCTCCCAAATCCTACTGGGATCCCCTCAAATCCCACTGGGATCCCTCAGGACCCCCCAAAATTTACCCAGGACCCACCAGGACCCCCCAAAATCCCCCCAGGACCCCCCCAAATCACCCCAGGACTCCCCCAAATCACCCCAGGACCCCCCAAAATCTCTCCAGGACCCCCTCAAATCCCACTGGGATCCCCTCAGGACCCCCCAAAATCCCCCCAGGACCACACCCAAATCACCCCAGGACCCCCCAAAACCCACTGGGACCCCCCTCAAATCCCACTGGGATCCCCTCAGGACCCCCCAAAATTTACCCAGGACCCTCCAGGACCCCCCAAAATCCCCCCAGGACCCCCCTCACCTGAGGGGTCTCTTGCTCCAGCCCTTCCCGAAGCCGTCGCCGTGGGGGAGGGAGGGGGAGTGGGGCAGGAGACCTTTTTTGGGGGGGGGGGGGAGGGGAAATGGGGTCACCCTCAGACCCCCAATGACCCCCCCCCAAAACAGCCCCTCCCCCCAAAAATTACCCCCCGAGACCCCCCCAAAATCTCATCAGGACCTTCCAAAAATTTCAATGAACTCCTCCAGGATGGTCCCTGGAAATCCCAGCCCGAATAAATCCCAAAATTCCTCCCAGGACCCCCCCAAAAATCACACCAGGACCCCCCAAAAATCCCCCAAGACCCCCCAAAATCACCCCAGGATTCCCCAAAATCCCCCCAGGACCCCCCAAATCCCCCCTGGACCCCCCAAAATCACCCCAGGACCCTTCAAATCCACCCAGGACCCCCCCAAAATCTCCTCAGGACCCCCCAAAAATCCCCCCAGGATTCCCCAAAAACTCCCCCAGGACCCCCCAAAATCCCCCCAGGACCCCCTCAAATCCCCCCAGGACCACCCAAAATCCACCCAGGATTCCCCAAAAACTCCCCCAGGACCCCCCAAAATCACCCCAGGATTCCCCAAAATCCCCCCCAGGACCTCCCAAAATCCACCCAGGACCCCCCCAATCATCCCCCAGGACCACCCAAAACCCCTCCCTGAGCCCACCCAGACCCCCCTCTAGGACCCCTCCCCAAATTTGGGGGTCTCACCTGGGGGTTGCCCCCCTCCTTGCAGCAGGGGGTGCCGGAAGTTGAAGCCAGGGGAGCTGGGGGGGGGGGGGGGGGGGAGGGTCAAATTTGGGGTGAAAAATCCCAAAATTCCCCTCCCCCCCCAAAAAAATCCAAATTTCCCCTCCCAAAATTAAAAGCCCCTCCCAAAAAAAAAACCCCAAATCCCCCCCCAAAATCCTAAAAAAAAAAATCCAAATTTCTCCCTCAAAACTGAGATTCACCCCAAATCTTAAAATCCTCCCCCAAAATCCCCCAAAAACTCAAAATCCCCCCCCCAAAAAAAATTCCCCCCCCCAAAAAAATCCCCAAACCCAAAAATTACCCCCCAAAAAAATCTCAAATTTCCCCCCCCACCCCCAAAAACCCCAAATTCCCAACAAAAAAAACCAAAATCCCCCTCCCAAAAAAACCCTCAAATCTCCCCAAAAATCCAAATTCACCCCCAAAAAATTCAAAATCACCCAAAAAAAAACCCCAAAATCTTCACCTGCTTTTGGGGTTTGGGGCATCACCACTGGCTGGAGATTCTGAGGGGGGAAAAAAATTTGAAAATTTCCCCCCCAAAAAAATTGGGGTCTCAGGACCCCCCCCCAAACTTTTTCCACTTTTTTTTCCCTTTTTTTCCCATTTTTTTTCCTTTTTTTTTTTCCTATTTAAAACTGTTTTTCTTTTTTCTCTTTTTTTTTTTCTTTCCAGATTATTTTCTGGTTTTTTTTTCCCAATTTTTTTTTTTTTTCAATTTTTCCACTTTTTTTTTCCCCATTTTTGAGATTTTTTTTTGTTTTGTTTTTGGAATTTCATTCCGTTTTTTGCATTTTTTTTTTTTGGAATTTCTTCCAAGTTTTAGAAAATTTTTTTTGGATTATTTTTTTTTGTCCACTTTTTCCCTAATATTTTTTCACTTTTTTTTTTTTTGGAGCTTTTTTCAATTTTTTCCACAAAAATTTTTTTTTTTCCATTTTTTTCCATTCTTGTCAATTTTTTATCATTTTTTTCTATATTCTCTCATATTTTGGGATTTTTTACAAAATTTCTTTTCAATTTTTGAATTTTTTTTTTAATTTCTTTAGAATTTCTCTTAACTTTTTTCCAATATATCTCAAATTTTTTTTTTCTTTTTTTTTCTTTTTTTTTTTTCCTTTTTTCCCCCCTTTTTTTCCATTCCTTTCTCTATTTCTCTCCTCATTTTTGAGGTGTCCCCCTCCCCAAATTTTTGGGGTCCCTTCAATCCCCCCCCCTCAATTTTGGGGTCGCCATTTTAGTTTCACTTCCCTCCATTTTAAGACCCCCCAAACTTTGTGACCCCCCTCCTCATTTTGAGCTGTCACCCCCCCCAAACTTTAGGACCCCCCCTCCCCATTTTTTTGGGGTCCCCCCCCACCCCCAAATTTGGGGTCCCCCCCCTTACCTGAGCCCCCCCCCAGCTGCCGGGGGGTGACAAAGGGGGGTCTCAGCACCTCGAAACACAGGAACAGCTCGGCCAGGAAAGCCCCAACATTCAACTGGGGGCACAGGGAGGGGTCAGGGGGAGCTCCCAGTGCCTCCCAGTATGGACCAGTATCCCCCAGTATCCCA